>NW_015113182.1:228589-237450 GCF_001443285.1 Poecilia latipinna | reverse complement strand
GGGCTGGGGGACGGGGCGAGGTGGGGGATGGGAGAGGGGGAGGGGGAGGGAAGGATGGGGTGGGGGGGCAGGGCTCCAGAGGGCCCTTCGGCGTTTAAGACATGGTGACTTCTCCTGATCAACCTCGACGTCACATCTAACAGCCGGATTTTGGCTAAGGGGTGGGGGTCACGAGGGAGAAAAGATGCAACAGGAGCTGTGGACAGAAGAGAGAACGAGTGTGAGACACAACAAGGACAGGAGGAAGTAAAGAGAGGATGAGAAATATAATTTATTGAGTATCCTGAGTGCCACAAAAAGTAGCTATGAACTATAGCTTTCTTTCATTATTGGTGTTCTTGAATGGTGTGTTAAGTCTAAAATACTGAACACTATAACATTTACAGTCTTGCAGTTAGCAGTGCATGTCCCCAAATGCTACGCATATGTGTGCTGCGCTAGAGGGGGCACCAAAAGGAAGGGGAAACTTTACTAATTGGCATTTTCTGTATTGAACAGCCGTTTGTGTATGTGGAAATGTGCAGATTACACAATGTATCTTTTGTTTCTGACTGAGCTGATCACCTACTGGAATATGCAGCATAAAACCTGAATTTTGACATACTGAATATCCAATTATTTTCTCATAGACAAAAACATTCTTAAAATAATTCTTAGCTGATCTAACAAGTAAGAAACAGTCTAACAAATTTTCATTGAGTCACAGTAAACACATTCTATCACAGAATTGCCTTTAACTGTCAGTATTGAAACCTTTGTATTCTCCTGGGAACGTTTTAATCTTATTTTTCAGTCAACCTTCGCGCCTCGGTCTAGTGCTTCATGTTGATAAAGTCTGCCATGATGAAGAGCTTTTAAGCGAGGGTTTCATTCAGGGTTTCCTAAGCAGAGTTTTTTTTTTTTGCTAGACCAACACTATAACTTGACAAAGTGCACGTTTGCTCAGTTAATCAGAACATAACTATAGAAGCAAAAGAAAAAACAAGAGGTAGACAACCTTGGACAGAAGTGACGCAAAGAGATGGCGCTCTGATCTGCCACTAAAATCAACAGTGACGAGGCCTTGGCCGTCAGCCGCTGATAAAGGCAGGCGGGAGGAAGTGAGTTGCATCACACTAGACCACTTTTCAGTTGCAATTTTACTGCGACAAGCCAACTAAACTTAATCTGCGGGGGGAAAAAGTACTTAAACTGAACCTATTATGCCTCCTTTTTAAAAATAGCCAAATAACCTGTTTGTTAAAAAAAAAAAAAAAAGTACAAACATCAAAAACACTCAATAATAGCAACACATCCTGTCCTTCAGTCCATAATGGCAGCTGAATGACTGCAAGGATAAACAGAAGTCCAAAAGCTCACTAAAGCATGGGTAAATGATTCGTTCAAAGCTAGTTTTGCAACACTGGAAACATTGGGCAACACAAACATCCCACCTCTGATAGAGCTGAAGCTTTTGCTATGAAGCCGCGTTGAGTTTTAGTCAGAACTGTTCAACATGTTATGAGAAACGAGGCTCAGTATCTGGAGGCTCAATCAGGCAATTTCTCAATTTCCTGTGTGACAGCAATTACTTGTGTTATCTTAATGTGTTCAGCATGCATCTCTGTGTCGAGTCGGGCTCCTCCTGAGCTAATCTGATGAGCGCGTCATCTAGCCACTTGAAAATTTGGAACATTGCAACCAACAGTGAACAGCAGCAGAAGGAAAAGAGAGTAGACTTAACTATTTTGAAGATTAGGACTATTATATGGTTTAAAGTACTGTTTAACACGAGGTAACAAACTATACATTCCATAATAAAAGGAAACATGCCATCAAATACATTTTACGTGCAGAAAGTCAATACTACCCCTAAGGTAAGAAATTACTTTTAAAGGTGCAGTTGAGGTGTTGAAGTTTGTATTTTTAACAAACACTGCAGTTAAAATTTGGTCTATATTAACAACTGGTAGTGCATTCAATGTACAACTCTTAACTGCAAGGAATGTAGTCATTATATTTTAGCCCAGTCTATCGAACACCTTGCACCCTCTGTGAGATTTTTATTTCCTCTATGCTTATAAAAATTAGTATTCATTTTACCCTGCAGCTGTTGCGCCACTAGCGCTGCCTGTGCTAGTGAGGTGCCAGATGCCCAACCCCAAAAATGGGGAGGGACTTAAGAATCAACCCAGAACTACACGGGAGGACCTGGTTCCTTTCTCTGGACCTCAATGACCAGAAAAGAACTGGCACCACTGTCTTGAACGTTACCATAGTAACACACAACGCCACCATGAATTAAAATCCTACAGCGCTCTAGCCAGTCCATGTCCAAGCCTGAAGTTTGCCAATGACTATCTGGATGGTCCAGGGGAGGCATGGGGCAAGGTCAGGAGGTCAGAGGAGACCGAAAATGGAACATTTTGGTTGAAACTCTAGTCATTGTGTTTGGAGGAAGAACAACACACCATTCCAACCCATGCAGGTGGAATCATCATTCTTTGGGAATGCTTTTCTCCCCAGAGGACAGGGCGACTGAATCGTATTGAGAGGTGGATGGATGAGAATATGCATCCATGAGAGATTTTCCCTCTGTAAGAGCATTGAGGACCGGTTGTGACTGGGTCTTCCAGCAGGACAACGGTCCAAAACACACAGCCAGGGTAACTAAGGAGTGGCTCTGAAAGAAGCCTTTCAATGTCATGCACTGACCTAGCCAGTCTCCAGACCTGAACCTTAAACTCTTTGGAGGAAGCTGAAACTGTGTTGCCTCGCGACAGCCCCAAAAGCTGAAAGATCTGGAGAGGTTCTTGTATGGACAAGTGGGCCGTGATTCCAGTTGAAGTGTGTGCAAAGCTGGTCAAGAACTACAAGAAACTTCTGACTTTTGGAATTGGAAATAAAGTCCTGTTTTTATGTGATAAATACTTATTTTGTGCCCACATAAAAAAATCTATTGAAACAAATCCCTTCTTAGAAACTGGTTTATTCATTTGAAAGTATATTGTGATGATTACAAAAAGTGTAAAAAAAAAAAAAAAAGTATTGATATTTTTTGGTCCATTCTGGTCAGATACTCAGATCTACATCCAACATCTTGAGCTCTGCTTTGACAAATCTGGACAATATGTAAGAAATTCTAAATGAAAGGTTCAGACCATATGTAAAAAGCAAAACAGATCTTGAGTAGAACTGACCAACAACTTCTTCAGTCCCCCGTTTTCACATCTGTGTTATGTTTTGTGTTTCTAGGACTGGGAGTGGCAATGAGAGAGGAAGAATGTCCATTATTCTAGAGAAGTATTTCTGCAGAGGTCCAGTTCTTGTTCTGGCCGTCTATCCGGAATGTACGAGTGTGTGAGCTGAAATAGTACTTGAAGACCCTTAAATGGAGGGGTGCAGAACCACAGTCCCAAGCTAGACGCGCACTGAGCATGTTCCCCGTCTTTCTGTGCACAGTTTTGCTGAAAACACAGTAAAGCGAGCCCCCACAAACCTGTCAGTCTGTGTTACGAAAAGATCAAAAGCAGATCTCAGCACAGCAACTCTGCTGCTGCAAGCAAACTTCACACACTAGCACCACTACACACTCTCAGAAACAAGTGTTTTTATCCAAAATCTCTCTTCTCCCATCTTCTTTCTTTCAATTACAGCAGTTTCAAACAGGAATCCCACCCCTGGTGTAGGCCTTTTACTTTAATAACAAGTGACGATTACATAGTGGTAAGCAAGAACATTAAAACACAGCACTGACAAAAAGTTATACAGGAGACTGGTATGACAACACCAACTATTCCCCAAAGCATCCCATAACAGCTGTATGGATGATGGGTTTGAGTCAACAAGACTTTGTGCTAATCAGATGTCTCAGTGATGAAAACTGATGATGCAGCAACTGAAAGGTCTGAGAAAAGCGTCAAGTTATGCAATAAAATATACCTGCTTATGACACAACCCCTCCCCCACCGAATGCACACTACTAGTTAGTGATACTCTTGTATCTGGAGTAACGATACAAGACCTTTCTGTTGCCAATAAGAAAACACAAAGTTGGCTGTTTGAAAATAATTCTGGCCACAAAAACAGAAGAAAGATGTCGAAACTAAAGACGTCCCACACATCACCTCCTATTAGGGCAATGCTTGTTTAAAATTATGTTTGCAAAACAAGCAGTTGGTCTGTAAAGCCGATGAATCCAGCTTGTGTTGCTCATGCTACTCTTCTTTGTAGCAGGTTTTAATGCTAGTATTTTGCTTATATCTACTTACCAAAATCTAAATAATAAATAGCTGATTTAAGATTTCATCTAGCATGACCTAACTGTTGCATTTTATTTTTTTAATAAATATTTGTTACATTTTTAAATATTAAGTCACATAGAATGTTTAGATATAGTAAAAAAGCAAAAATATTTCTGATTGAATAAAGCTTGTGTCTATCCATTTGCTGTTTGCAGAATTTACATTCAATCTACAATATGGGGACTTCTCACACGTGGACTGGCATATTCTACACCGACTGTGGATCCTTTAAGCCTGAGTTTGTGATTGTGAAGCCTTCACTCCATTTGTGAAAATAAAAAACAGGGGTGCACCGATGAATCAGTCAGGAAGGATTTCCTTAATTTTGGGAAATCGACAATTGGCTGATACTTGCATGTGAAACCAATCTCACTGATCTCTGCAAAAGTCTAAAAATCATTAACAGTCGTCACTCCACTGTTGCCAACTTAGCAACTTTGTTGTTATATTTTCCAACTTTTCAGACAGAAAAAAAAAGAGGTATCGGCCACAATCAGGATCAGCAGGTCAGGCTTTTTAAAGCTTGGTGCACCCATAAATTAATAAAGGATCTCTAAGTTTTGCCAAGAATATACCGTAGTTAAAATTTTCTCTTTTCCTACAAAACTAGTATTCATGCATCATTGGGTCTATAACAATAACAAATTTTGCTATGCAATAAATTCTCCCAGTAATTATTGCCATAAACAATAATGTTAGTGTGACACAATTTCCAAGTCATATATTGAGACTTGGTGAAAATAACTCAAATTCGCCCTTTGAAAGACCAATCACTTTAATTTTGTAAAACTTAACACTAGGACTGGAAGACATTTTAAACATCCAAAATAAAACCACTTAAATGGACATAAAAGGTACGCACACAACCTAAACTATAAATTAAATGGATTATGAAATCTCTCTACAAAATTGTCCTTCAAAAACAAAAAAGAAAAAAAAAAAAATCAAAACAGAAATTATAAAGCTCACTTTAATTTATCATAGGATTATTTGATAAATTGCTTATGTATCATTTCTTTTCATAAAGTAAACATACAGTTCCACCACTAATCCAACCATGAGAATCACAAACCAGATCAATCAGCCGATTAAGAAATCCTCTTCTTTTTTTTATTTTTTTTATTTATCACGACTGCGATAACGTTTAAGTATCCATTTAAATGACTGGACCAAGTGTTTCACAGCAACACTCACCTCTGCTGACTGACATTCACACGGTTCATTTGTATCCCTGTCCTGCAACAACACCGGAAAACCACAAGTATGAACTAACTTTGACAAGAAGAATCAAGTACTGTCAAATCAGGTTAAGGTCTTGGAATGAAGAGCGTCCAGAAACGGATGTAAACAGCTGAGCCAGTGAACTCTGGCGGTGGGAGTCACTCCGGCTGCATTCCTGTCCTGGGGTCTCCTGTGTAATGTTGCCTTTCTGCACATTCCTGGGCCTCTGCAAATGAGGCTCCACAGGCGAGGCTTCCAAACGCTCCGCGATCGGACACAGAGCAACGTTCTGGCAAGCGAGCTGCAGCGCTGCCGACTGATGTGGGTTTGAACGTTACACACAGATGCTGAAACACTGACCGCCTGGAGTAATAGGTTGCATTAAATCGCACCTAAAACATTAAATGAAATGGCTGAAACACTTGCAGAAGGTAAAAAAAATAAAAATACCGAAAACATTTTTTAAGTAAAATTAAAAGTAAAAGCTTGTCTGACCATTGTGCTGAGAATCTGCCCCCCGCACGAAACAAAGGATCAAACGGTACAAATAACGACAACGGCAGCAAAAAAACAAATAAACAAACAAACAAACAAAAAAAACAGTGCAGGCATTGTTAACGTACAAAGGCAGGCGGAGCAGGCCGACAAGAGAAAGAAAAGTTTCCAACGGCAACAAAGCCAGTATAGTCCCCAGCTGCCGCCCCTCCTCTCAGCTCTCAGACTTCCCCTCCTCTCTCCATCCCTCCTCTTAAAGGTGGCGTGGGCAGCGATGAGGTAAGCATCCTGGTATTTCTGCTCAGCTGAGAGCTCAGCTTCCAGGAAGACACTGTGAAGCAGTGGCATTAGCTGCTCAATTGCAATCATTTGGCACGTTTGGAAGAAAACAGATGAACTTAAAAACGCCTCGACGCACTGAGCTCATACTCAGAACAGGACCAACCCAGGGCTGCCGAGTCTGTTCCACTTAAAATTCATCGCAACAACTGTATTCAAGTATGAAAAAGTTTTAAAGTTACTGCATAACGCACTACATAGCAGCATCACTTTAACATTTGACAATATGTCTATGCAGGTATCTAAGGTGCGACCTATTTTCTCATTAGTGGGGTTATAAAAAAAAAATCTGAAATTACAATTTCAGCTCATTGAAGCACTTTAAACCGTTTTTCAGTAAGTTACCCGTCTTATACAATTCTGCTTCAAATTAACTGTGTTTACTAGATTGTTAATCTTTTACAAGTCAATATTGCCTTCATAAACAGTGAAATAAAAAAGAAAGTGAAGCTGTAAAACTGACGTCAAATGCAATGCAGTTGAAAATTAAGGTGAGCCTAACTTCTTTTGTTGGTGAACTTGAGAAAAGAAAAAGTGCAAAGCGTTAGTCTAGAGATTTACTATTAACTTTGGTTTTGTTAATCCAGCTACTTAATAAAGATGAATAAATAAAATTCATTTCCATCTCAACATCACTGTCTTACTGGTTGGGTTGAGTCTGGCCAACATCAGTTTTACCTCCAATTTCCAGCCAGGGGAAAAGTTAGTCAACAGGTGAGTCAGCACAAAAACCTGTGTGTGTATGTGTGTGTGTGTGCGTGTGTGTGTGTGAGTGAGAGTGAGAGGAACTGACTGGGTTGCAGTCAGAGTTAAACATGCATGTCTAAATTTTCTCAGGTGGATCTGAACTTTTTTTAAAGACATTTCTGAATAAAATATTTTACAAATACAAAAATCATAAATCCTTAATGTTCCTGTGGTCCAAACATGATGCTGTCTGTTAAGATATAAATAACATTTTTAGATTAAAGCTAACATTGACAGTCATTCCAAAACCTACAAACAAATTCACAACCTCAAATAAAATGTTCCAAACTCTCTCAACACCAATTTAACATGTAACACTATTCAACTCATATTCACTTATGGGCTGAACATAGCATAGAAATAAAGACCATCCAAATTCAGTTATCAAGTGTGATCAAATATCACAGGTACAGAAAGAATTAATGAAAAAATATATACATTTTTTAAAATACATTTCATATTTCTTATGGTCATATTGGTATTTACTGATATTTATAACACTTTGGATGTGGTAGCTTCTCAAAAAATAAGCAATTTTCCCTTGGAGATCAATAAAGCATATCGTATGCATATACTTTAATGTGTGGCATTTAAACAATTTGTTAACATTTATTGCAGATTATGCAGACCTTCCCAAGAAACACATTACCTGCAGTGATATTATATTTTGTACTTTTGTGGCAAGCAGTAAATGCCATTTTTTCTGATAAAAATAAAAGCATCAACGTGATTTTTAAAGAAAATTGAGTCATTCGATCTATTGTTCAAAGCTTCTCAGTACAGACTGTTTCTGTTTAATCTACTCCTTGTTCATATTGATCATGTTTCATTTGTTGCTGTTCAGCAGCATTAGCTTCAGTAAACAGCTGGCCATCCATCACATCATGTTTTTCAGACAGTGTGCAGTGATGCTAAACAGTAACATCGGGAAAATGTCTAAAGTCTAAATTTCAGCAGGTAAAGTAAACACCAGTTACAAGTGATAACGGTAAACTTTTCTTTTTAAATTCAGCTTTGAAGTAGACCACAAAATTGGGATCCTCTCCACTTAAAAATTGATGGGTTGTGTGGAAACTTTAACTAAGTGGTGTCCTACATGTGGTCAGTATTGCTTGCGTGGCTACAGAGCAGGAAAGTAAAAACTCAGCACATGCTTAGCACTTCAGGCCACAATGACAACATTCTGCCGCGCAGTGAGCTGTGCAATCGTAAATTCATCATTCATTTGAAACGGCTGTAAACAGATTAGGATGACACCAGACAGACACCCCACCCATGCTTAAATAATGAGACAGTATCTTGAGAAAAGTTTTTCAGAAGACAGTAAACATTTAGAACCTGAAAGTTCTCCACTAATCGCCCAGTTCAAATGGCAAGAAATTGTTGGTTGATTTTCAAAAATTGATAAACCCTACTGATAAACACAACAATAAAAAATATCTTAGCAATAGCAGGTTTGGTCATACAGTGTGGTAAAGCCACACACAAACTGATTTCACACAGTTTGAATGTCATAAGGCAGGGTGTCAAACTCCAGTCCTCAAGGGCCACTGTCCTGCAGTTTTTAGATGTGTCACAGGTACAAATCACTGGAATGAAATGGCTTAATTACCTCCTTCTTGTGTAGGTAAGTGCTCCAGCGCCTTGCTAATAACCTAATTATTCTATTCAGGTGTGGTGCAGCAGAGGCACATCTAAAAGTTGCAGGACAGTGGCCCTCCAGGACTGGAGTTTGACACCCTGCCTTATGACATTCAAACTGTGTGAAATCAGTTT
>NW_015113182.1:189261-223282 GCF_001443285.1 Poecilia latipinna | reverse complement strand
AGATTCAATTACTTTGGCCATCTTCCTTCAATTAAATTAAGTCAAAAATATTCAAGGTTACGGATAATTAACCAATACAATTACCATTGAAATAAAAAATGTATAAACAGGCAATATAAGTAACACGTTTTCCAAAAACTGTCATTGCCATCCCCCAAAACATCGGCACCAGTTGTGACAGCTCTGAAACATCCTGGACACCTAACGGCAGCTCTAGTGGAAGCCAGACTCAGCTGTTACAAAGGTGCCGAAACCAATGGCATCCCTGATACCTGTTGTGTATTCGATTAATTCAAAGACGAAAGGAGTCGGCTGGATTATTCAGATGAACTTTAGTGAATAAATAGGATGAACGAATCATACATAATGATATACGAAAAAGTGTAGGAATTCAGCTAACATAAGTCTTTCTGCGAAAAAAAACTCTTACTAAATTCTTTCTTCTTCGTCTGTCTTCAAGTTCTTCTTCTACTAGTTATAAAGCATCATGGGATATGTAGTCCATTTTCCGAAGTGTTACGTAAGCTAACACTTAGCCGTAAGTATTAGCTTACGTAAGTGTTAGCCGTAAGCTAACACTTACGGCTAGCCCCGAAAACAGTGGCACTAATGGCAGGTGTCACAGGAAGTGCCAGTATGAGGTGCCGAGGTCAGCCGAAGTCAATGGCAACTCTGACAGCTAGACCCGAAAACAGTGGCACTTGTGGCGCGTAATGACACCTGCCACCGGAAGTGCCATTAGTAGGTGCGGTGTCACGATTTGCGCTCGGCCCTGCTGCACCAGTTCGATTCCCGTCCTGTTGACCTTTCCTGCATGTCTTCCCCTTCTCTCAATACCGACTTTCCTATCAATTAACTATCAAATAAAAGGCCACCAGAGCCAATAAAACCTTAAAAAAAAAAAAAAAAAAGTCATCCCAATAATCAGGGGATCCTTAAGATTGTTGGAAGGTGGAAATCGGGACAAAAATCGCAGAGTGAAGCAGGTATTAGCAATACGTGGAGTAAACATTTCTTTAAATGAGCTCTTCATACTTTAGAATATAAACACAAACATGACACCAGTCATAAGAACGGTGGTATAAGCAGGTTGCCTGACAACCCAATATTACCCCATTAACACATGAGCCTTATACCTTATACCCCATAGAGAAGAGGAAACCACCCCCAGTCCTCAAGGGCCGCTGTCCTGCAACATTCCAAAGCATCCCTGGTCCAACACACCTGAATTAAATGACTAAATAACCTCAACATATAGCCAAGTTTCCCAGCGTCCTGCCAATGACCATATTATGTGAAGCAGAGAGATATTCAAAAGCCACAGGACTCCAGCCCTCAAGGACTGGAGTTTCACATCTTTACCATAGACCATCTAAAGCAAAATGATGGGATAGCTTACTCTGGTTTGGAACTATTGATGAGAGATGCACACAGTCATCTGACCCCAAACTAAAATATAGTTGGAAAAGCTGCAAAGTCGCTTTAGTTGCGAGTCGTTGCGAAGCCCCATGTGGTGATGTCATGGAATAAGAGATGGATGACCGCCTTTAACCACATGAGAAATGAGCTTAAATGCCTTGAAATGGCATTCGCTGTGAACTGGAGCTATATAAATAAACCGAATTGGCTATTACGGGGGATAATAAAGCTTGCTATACAATTTAGTGGTGTGCCTAGCCCCTTTTTTTGAATTTCACCTTTGTGTGACAATCAGGACTGTTTCTATTGTATTATAGGAGAAAATTAGAGAAAAATATGTACTCTTTTAAGTAAACAGTTAAATCTCAAATAGCAATAATTTTAAAACTGTTGATTGTTTTTTTTGTGACATATGTAACAGGTCTCCCTTGTAAATGAGACAGCGAGTATCAAGAGATTTTTTTTCTGTATAAATAAAGGATTAAAAAAAGTCCAACTGTGACACTGAATCAAAAATGACTTTGAGAGTCTTTAAGCAATAAGATTATTTTCAATTAACCAAATTAAAAATATTTCATGTGTCAGAATCAACACAGTGCTGTGACCTCTTACTTTCTGGTCTTGTAGCTGTGTTTACCATCAACCAATAAAGGGAGGTCACACACAGGTCCTGACACACACACTGGCACACAGGCTGTGGCATGGCGAGCCAATGACCTTTACTTTAAGCTTAGGTGTATGGTGTTAAAAACCACTGTGTTCTTAGGAAGCGGATTCGAACATCCAAACGATGACGATAGATTGTACTTTTTCTAGACAACTTTTATTGTTCAACTGTTACCATGTCAACATAAATAACTAGATAATTGTTTATTTCCAGGGAGGTTGGTGATAAGGAAATAAAAAAACTAAGAAAAAACATCAATTTAAAATCTTACTACTGAATTTGAAGATAACAGCATATTACCCAGAGAAAATATGATAACTGTCCACCATTCAGTACAGGAGTTGGTGACTCTGATGGGATTAAATATGATTGTCAGAGATTAATACTAGAAAGAGTTTATACCAGCTTTTTAGGCAAAAAGAAATACAAGTGATTCTCTGCACCCAATCAGAGATCAGTTTCCTCAGGAAAAGAACATTTTCATTTAATTTCATTGTATATTTTTATCCATATTATATGACAATAAATAATTCATTTACAAAAGGAAATTAAGTAAAAACTAAGTACATATTTCATTCAAGATTGACATTCAACCTCAACAACCAATTATAAAATTTTGACTTTTTGAAAAGTTTCAATTGTTTAACTCCTCATGCATTTTCCATTTCTCAAATACCAAAGTAATGTTATAAAAACCATAACTACTGAGGCAGAAAGCAGTTTTATAAAGTTAGAAAACTTTCCCTTAACCGTGCAAATCTGTTCCCGGCAGTTTGCAGTGGTTGAGAGAAGCGTACCCAAGTTCCAAGGATGGATATGGGATAATTAATATCCAAACCGTTATTTTGGTATCAACAGGTGATTGGTTTTACTTAGCATATGAAGGTTTTATGTACAACACATCAAAAGCGGTACCTTCTCAATTTAAATAACTATTTAAAAAAAAGGGTTGATCAAATGATCTGTATAAGAGTCAAGGTAGGAAGGAAAAGCAATGACATAATGAAGATCTTTTGACGTAAATTCATTTGTTTACATACGTAGTGCGGTAACGTCGCAACCCCCCTGAAATCGTGACTTTCACTACGGCTGTTCGAAGAGTTTAAATATGTAACCAAATAAATAAATAAAAATCACTAAAGCAGAACTTTAGACCGACCCTCCATGTCGTCCGTGATGGGTTACCTGATGTTCATCTGATGTTTTAATAGTCATCTGATGTTTTAAAAATTATCGAGGCATCAACTGTTGCTGTTTTGATTTGCACCCCTCTTACGCTGAAACTTCTCAGCAAAGATAGAATGTTTGCCGAGGTAGCTACATAGCTCACTGTTTGACAACAGCTGATGGAAATTATTAACTATATGTAACGTACAAATACACACAGGCTTCGGCAAACACGGTAAAAACACACGAGAGAATGGACATTTTTCATAGGTCACAGCTTGCCTCAGTGACGGCCATCAGACTCCCAACAAGCTAACTAACTTCTACACACCGAGCGTTAGCAGCTGGCTAGCAAGCTTAGCTAAACGCGTTGAGAGAACCTACCGTCTGTTGCCAGTGACACTTGTTCTGGAGACCGTGGGAAACACCAGACGTGATGCGTTTTAAGAAAGGTGAACCTAACTTATGACTCGCCCAGCTGCTGTGCCGTGAATTCCTCATACGCTGAGAGAGGCACTTATTTTCCCCTTTCTTCGGTCCCACCCAGCAGCCCCGTTTCGAACGACAACAGCTCCTACAAGAGATCGCTCTGTTGTTCGCTGATCTCGTTCTAGCTCTGGAAATTCAAATAGTATCGCGAGAGTTTGTGTCGCGAAGCGAACGGACTCTGGACTCTTCACTTTTTGGAAGTAAGCTGTATCTCTCAACTAATGTATTTCTAATACTATTGACAATTTTTGAATGGAAAGAAGTTGTTTAAGGTTAAGCACTCCTCAAGCACATCGAAAAGCTGAGGTGGGTGGTTAGTTACATTTACGTAAGTAACTCTTTGGGGGGGAAAAAAAACCGTCTGGGGTAATTTTACTACCCCACACGTTTTACTTTTACTTGCGTACTTTTATTATGAACCATCATAACTGTGTGTTAAGTAATTTTTGGATATTATACCCACCTCTGCATAAAACGAAAAAGAGAGAAACCAGAGCCAACTCTATGCTTTTGGAGGCCCAGGGTAAAATGTTACTTGGCGGGCCCAACAATATCCACACAGCATCATTAAACTTTTTATATTGCACAAGTTGGATTATTGTTGCATTTCTGTTTATTTGCTTATTAGTTTTGCATTTCGTCTTTACATGTAGACTGCTTTAGTGAACAAAAGCAAGGTACATAATATCCTCCCTACTTCAGTTTGGCAGGATATTATGCTTGATTTTAATATGGGTCACATTATTTAATAATTACAACTTCACGTAACATTTTCCCTTTTTTCACTCTTTAATTTCCATATTATCAGTCGTATCTGGTAGACCGGTTTACACAGATGGTACTGGTTCATAATTTCTTTCATTGAAGCACTGCCTTTTTTGGATGCTGTGCAGCAACAAGGATTTTTGCTTACTTTTCTGCTTTCAAATATTTAATATCATTTTAAGATCAAAAAGTACTTTTGAATACATTTCCAGCTCAGACATTAGAAATGACTAAATATTGAGTAGCATACAGTCATCCCTAACAGTTGCAAAATTTGCTTATGCAATAGTGTATGTAGCCACAAGGCACTTTATAAGAAATCCAATTCATATCCATAAATATATAATCAAATCAAATCAAGTATAAAGGCAGATTTACACTCAACTCCAAACTGATTCTAGTTATTACAAAGGAGTAAAATTCAATTTTTAAAACCAGTCATTAACTATTTAGGAAGCATCCACTGAAGGTGATTTTTTAGCATATATATATTTAGTTAGCATATGCTATATGCTACAAGTGATTCCACAAATACCCTTTTTACTGAAGTAACTAACCATTTTCCCTCTTTTATTTGTTTTACAAAATGGGCAGATAGTACATGAGACAATTTGGTAATGAGATGGCAGACAAGATAGCTTTAGAGCGCCATCCCAATCCAAGATAGAAAGGATTATGTGAAAGCCCTGTGTCCAAGTGATTCAAGAGGAAATGAAGTATAAGCCTGCATAGTTAGAAAGCTCATTAACTACATTCAAATCCTGTCACATGTTTGAAACCCCATACTCAAGTAGGAAATTCCTAATTAAGCAGAAAAACCAAAAAGTAAACTGCTTGTACCAGAATTTTGACATGTGACAGGCAGCAGAATACAGGATTTTTTCCAACCACTTGAACATTCTGTACATATTTGTAGTGAACAAGACAGATTTGTATCAATGTAATGCTCAAGAACAGAGGCAGGTGGTTTCCTGCTATGCTCAACAAATGTCAGGGCAAAAATGATCCAGTCCTGTGATTGACACAACAGTGACACCTAGTGGAGAAAGCTGCTGAGAATCTGAGCTGAAGACGTGATGTGCGACAAATGGAATGTGGTTTTTCTCATCAGTCGTGTTAACAATAAATCCCACACCAGGAGTGGTAATTTCGAATGACGTTTTATTACAGCCAGTAGTTTACGATACAAATCACCTCAAACTGCTCAGCAACCATTTCCCTGATATTGCTGACAGTTTGAGCACTGACACAGTAAAATGACATAAAACAGAGGAATGCATTCAAATTTATTACAATTTTCAATTTTATCTATTTTGCTATTTTTTTAAACTAATTTTTGTTTATGATCAAGGTCTAGTCAAACCATCTCTAGACCTGGCAGATTCAATTTCTTTTTTTTTTTTTTTAAGAAATAATTTATCGTTTTGCGATGTTTTCTGAGTTTTAGGTTTTTCAATGTTTAAGTTTTTTTTCTCTTTTTCCATCGGTGAAGCAGGTTTCAAAATGCTCAAGCTGCAAGACAAAAACAAAGAAAAAAATATATATAAATATTCCAGACAATAGTTTGAACAATGTTCATAATGTTTAACTGTGTATTGTCCCCACCTTAGACGCTGGGAACACCGGCAGGTGTGGTGGACTTCTGCGCAGCCTCTTTGGCCTGGTGGGCCTGAAGCACAGCAACAGCCTCATCCACCTGAAGCAGAAATGTTTATGAACCCCAAAGCAAATGCAGTGTTTCAACACAACTCAATATGTTCAAGATGAAGCAAACCTTGGAGCGCAGAGATTCAGGTGACTCAAGCATGTGAAGCAGCTCAGAGTTGTCTATCTCCAGAAGCATACCGGTGATCTTACCAGCCAGGCTGGGGTGCATATTCTGGATCAGGGGGAACAGACGCTCACCTGAGGAGGGAAGCAGTCAACTGGGTCATAAAACAACTCAACTGAAGGTGTTTTAAAGAGTCCCAGAAATCTCCATCAGAGCTGATTGTTCACTCACCCAGCATCTGCTTCTGCTCCTGAGGAGGAGCAGCAGCCAGCATGGAAGCAGTCAGGGGCTCCTGACCTTGGACATGGACAGCAGGCTACGAGACAGAAAGACGTCAGACAAAATCCGACCAAAAACAAGACAAAGTCCGCACCAACTATGCCAATAACAAAGTAACTTGGATATCTATATGGGTCCAGATATTTAAAATTTCTAGATCGAGTTTCAATGTCAGTGTCCTCAATCCATAAGGGCAGATCTATTCCATTTAATTCTATTGACATATTTTGAATCCCTAATTCCACTTTCTGAGCAGTTTAGAGATAGCACTATTGTGAATATGTAAATTGACGCTAGACCATCTGAGTGTGTGGGTATAGATGTATATATTTAGACATGTACACCAAGATAAGATGGAAAAATTAACTAACCTGTGTCATCTGAAAATATTGTATAAGTTTATGGGGTAGGAGTTCAAAGGTTTCTTACTTCTTCCTACTCCTTTTGGAGCATGTTAAGATTATTGGATAAAAATGTGTCTTTTGCATTCCTTGCTCGTGTGTGATTTTATATTTCTATCATGTTCAAAATAAAGAAAACAAAAAATAAACGTGAAGCTATTGGTGTATTTAAGTGTGTTGTACTAGTGCAGAGTTACCAAATACATTCATAATTCAGTACTTCGATGTCAAGAAACATCTCATGTCAATCCAGCACCGTTATTCTGTATTGGACTTGACAGTAAACCTCAGATATTGGTATCAGAAGTGAAAAAAGTGAATCTCTATTTGAAACAATTGATTTGTATGTAAATGCAAAATGTCTACTTACTTGCTGCATGGCAACTTGTGGTTGGGACGCCATGTGTTGCTGGGGGTTGCGCACACCGGCAGCATATTTGTACTGAGGCATGGTACGGACTGGGGCTGCAGTGGCTGAAGCGCTTGCAGGGCGCTGGCCGAGGGCCTGGGTGGCTGAGGGGAGAACCAGAGACAATTGGTTAAAAACGCCCACAGAGAGCGACCACCTCGTTAGGATGTTGTGACGTGAAATCCTTACGCATGCGCTGGGAGGCCATCATGCGCGGAACCTGGGTGTTGGTGGTAGTGGTAGCACGAATGGTGTTGAAGGTCTGGGGCCTTGGTGCTGAGGGACGCATGGCGTTGGGCATGTTTTGGAAATCTGAAGAAATTCCACACAATTAATGCATCAACATCAGGATGTTTAAGAGTTGAAGCTCCATTATGCAAGTTTTATAAAAAAAAATATATATATATATATATATATTTATTTTACATATTTGTTAAAACTATCTCTATATTGTGATGCAAGTATGGAAAAATCTGTGAAAAAAACAAAAACAAAAAAAGCAAGCTGTCTTCTCCCAGTGTTGACTACAAAATACAATTACAAACAGGAGGAGGGTCTTAGTGCCATCAATCATGCTTGTATACACACTGCTCACAACACAATCCCTCTTTCCCTTGCTCTGCGCTATGCTACAGCTCCTTCTTAGAGTCATCTGTGGCCATGCTAACTAAGGCTAGTTAGCATGGCCACAGATGACAGCAGATATGGAATGGTAAGTTGTTTCTCTCCCATTAGCACAGTTACCCACGAGAACACGAGGCTGATTGACAGCAATAAGACCCTCCTGGCTGATTGCTCGTTTCTCACTGGGAGCGGTGCGTTTCTTCAGATGGCAATACTGGAAGGAGGGGAATTAATTTTTTTCACAGGTCATTTGTCTCATATTATTCCTTCACAAAATGGTGATAGTTTTAACAATTATTATTTTTTTACATAAAAAGTTACATACTGCAGCTTTAAAGGAACATAGGAGAAACGACTTACGCTGAGGTCGCACTCCCTGAGCAGCCCAGCGAGGACTGGGGCGGAGCTGGGCCAACTGGTTGGCGGAGTAATACGCAGCGCGGTTCTGAGCCTAAAAACACCGATATGTATTGTTAAATACAAATCCACATAAAAGTACTGATGGAATATTAGCAAACCATGTTAATCAGCTGCCTGGGGGGTTCACCTGTGGAATAGCTGCCATGAAGTAGCCTGAGGGCGGAGCGGGCTGGTAGGGGTTGAGGACAGGGTTGGGCACGGCTCGGACCGTGGCCATCCTCTGCATGTATTGGTTGGTCAGGTGGGCCTGGCGCTCTTCCTTCCGCTGAGCCAGCGCCACATACAGAGGCTTCGTAGCCACAATGCGCCCATTCATTTCCGTCACAGCTTTAGTGGCCTCTTCAGGCGATGAAAAGCACACGAACCCGAAACCTTTGCTGCGGCCGCCCTCCATCATCACCTGAAGCCAAGAGTGGAAGACATCCGTTGCATTTTCAGACCACCAGCTGATGTGACATTTTGTCTGAATTAGAAGACTGGCTGTACCTTCGCACTGGTGATGGTCCCGAACGGGGAGAACTCCTTGCGCAAACGCTCATCGTCTAGGCCATCGTCGAGGTTTTTAACGTACAGGTTGACACCCTGGGAAAAGAGAAATGAAATTAAATAAAGCCCAACTTCAGTGGAATTTAAATAGTTACGATTCTGAACTGTGACTGAATATTGAAGTTATAAAACCAATCTTTATGCAATCTTGTATACCAATTATAGATTGTTTCAGTTTTTTATTTTGAAAAGTTTTTTCATTTTAATAAAGCTATAAATACTGTTGTGATTTTTTTTATTGTGCTTACTTAGGACAAAGGATTAAATTTAGTTATTGTACTAATAGCTGTGTATTGCGATAATGTTGATTAATTCTATTAAATTTATATAGAGCCAATTCACAACAAAAGTCTTTACAAAAAAAAAAAAAATTAAATCACACATACATTCCAATTGATCCTGGTTCTCAAGTAGTACAGTAAACAAAATAAGATTTCTGAAGTTTCTATTGTCTGAATAAGCAAAGCACTGTTCTAATTAAAATTTAATTTATCTTGCCTTCTCTATGAAGCAGTGGGGTTTGCAGTTGAGCTGCCATACTGATCAAACAATGCATACAGTTATCAGTTTGTAAATGATTCACTTGATCTTATGACTGTGTATAACCAAATCAAAGGTTGTAAGTGCACTGTGAGTGCAAGATGTGGATTTATAAGATGTACATTCAGCCTCGACAGATGGTCAAAGTATCAAGTACACGCTACGTATAAAAAATATAAGTATCTACACATGTATCTACGCAGATGCATTTTGTCACAATGCATCTTTGTGAAGTAGTCGAAATAATAAATTATTTTTCAATTTTATGTCCTTGTTTTACTTACAGCCTTACACAGTATTGGGTTCTAAAAAGTTTATCTCTGCAGCTAGTTATTATCCACATATACAGATAAATGAACCACATTTGTGACATTAAACAGAGGTTAAAGCCAAGGTTAGCTTACGGTGCCATATTGTCACACCTCACTAACTACTTGAATAATTTTTTTTTTATTTTCCATACTGACATATCTCTATCAAAGCCTGCAACATGTTAACTGTTAAACCGTCACGGAACAAACACCAACCTGGTATCTGGTCATGCGATCTTGCTTCATCTGCTCAAATTTGCGCTTAAGTTCATTCTGGCGCTCGCCCTTCTTCTGTGCGCGGCCCACATACACCTGTCGGCCATTCAGTTCTTTGCCGTTCATGTCGTCCACGGCCTACAAAGCCACCAGAAATAGAGCGGACACACATTCAGATTCAATTCAAATGGCAAACACAAAACTGAAACCACGTTTGTTAATAATAATAAAAAAGACATGAAACGTATGCTAACTTTCTGAGCGTCTTCGTGCCTCTCGAAGCTGACGAAGCCGAATCCCTTGGACTTGCCGCTCTCGTCCGTCATGACCCGGATGCTGAGCGCAGGACCTTCGGAAACAGGCAGGCTAATCAACACATTTACCCAGCCACTTCATACCCGATAGCTGGCGATTTGCAATCGTCCGCATCTGAAATCTTGACGTCTCACCATATTTGCTAAATAACTCCTTCAGCTTCTCATCATCCATGTCTTCCCCGAAGTTTTTGATGTAAACGTTGGTAAACTCTCTGGCACGTGCCCCCAGCTCAGCCTCCCTCTCTTTGCGCGACTTGAAGCGGCCGACAAATCTGTTAAAAAAATGACAAAAGTATGCTTAAGTCACACACTTTGATATAAAACAGCAGAAGTATACAAATACAGACGGCATCGTAATTGCATCCAAATTATGATAGATTTTTTTAAAGAATCAAATACAAATGTAGTGATTCCCTCTGTATTTTAGAGATGCTTTATTTGTAAATGTTTCGAGTTTACGGGATGCTGGTTGACAAGATGCAGGAAAACACAAAAATAGCGCTCTGAGTTAGGCATCAAAATGTTTGTTAAGCACATTCCCCTCACACGTTTTAAAAACAAAAGTGTAACAATCTCCACCACTTACACTTTTCTGTCATTGAGCAACATGCCGTTCATTTTCTCAATGGCACGCTCAGCTGCTTCGTGGGTCTCAAAGTGCACAAAACCGTAACCTTTTGAGCCATTTTCATCACAAACCACCTTAGAAAGGACAGATTTGAGGATGTTAAAAAAAACATTGAAACACACACACACACACACACCATGCAGGCCAATCATTACAAACTAGCTTTAATCTTGTGAAATCCTAACTCATGCATTAACACAGAATAGATCTGTCACTGTCTTACCTTGCAAGAGAGGATGTTTCCAAACGCAGAGAAGGTGTCATAAAGGGCCTTGTTGTCAATGGACTTGTCGAGGTTTTTGATGAAGATGTTTCCCACCCCGCTCTTCCTCAAGGAGGGGTCACGCTGGGACCACATGATGCGGAGAGGCCTGCCCTTAATCACATCGAAGTTCATCGTGTCCAAAGCCCTTTCAGCTAGAAACGTTTTGAAAAAATAAAACAAAAGAATAACCTTAGGCACCCTGTCGTATATGAAGTACAAGTGACTTTACACGTGACTTATCTTTTTAACTATATCCTACCGTCAGCTGGTTGTTGGAAGTTAACATACGCATATCCTAGCGAACGCCGGGTGATCATGTCTCTGCACACTCTGATAGACAGGATGGGTCCGGCCGGGCTGAATTTCTCGTAGAGCATGGCCTCGGTAACATCTGGGTGCAGGTCTCCTACGTAGAGCGAGGCCATGGGGTAGCTAGGCGCGCTGGGATTCATGTCGGGCGTCGTTCGTTTTCAATCAGATAGCTGTTTGAGTTCGACGCGCAATAGTGGCTGTCAGGAAAGTTAAATACGTTTTCTTCACTCTGTTTTGGCAAATAAAAAGAGAAGAGACAGAAAAAAACCGTTAACTGCTAACAACGTGGGCTATGTAGCTCGGCTATGTAGCAAAATGTCGGAGTGCGGCCTACCCAATATGGCTTAAATGTCACAATTTGAGACGTTTAGCTCCTTCAAAATCACAAAGAGCGATAAACTATCGATACAACAAGACACAAACAGCGACAATTAACTTACTGTAAGTAATACTTCTTTAAATGTGGGGAGAAATAACAGGCTATCGTTAATTAGCCGCGCTCTCAACAATGACGCTAGTAACGTAGCTTGCTAACACCGTTTTCGTCGTTCCGTCTTTCGTTCTTTTTCGAAGGCAGCGTCTTCTTCGCGTTGCTTTGTTGGCAAATCAAATCCTGCTTCACCGATTTTAGGTTTTCTTATAAAAATATGTCTGCGGGTGCTCACTAGCTTTTGGTTTGTTTCATAATAATAAAATGTGTGCCGAGGCTAGCTCCGGAGCACACCCTACGCAGACGGATTACAAGAATGAAAGGAAGGACGGGGGAGGCTGTTTCCAGATTCCAGTCGAAACGCCGGCGCATGCACTAACCGTGGTTAGCGTCACGTTTCTCGCGATATTTAATGTTTATGAGTAAAATAACATGTAGAGAATTTAATTGAATAATCTTACTAAAATTTTACTATACATAGTTTGAAAAATTTAAACCCAGTTTCTCAGAAAATTAGAGCTTAAGACGAGCCCAGGGAAAAGATGAGTTTTTTTTTTCTCCATAAATTCTGGCTTTGACAGGACACTAAGAAAATGACAGAACAAATATGGCTTTTTGGAGGGGTTGCTAGAAGAATGATGCAGGACCTGGAGACCTTGCTGTTATTGAACTATGAAAAGGAAAAAGAAAAGAAATGTTGAAAAAGAAATATTGCAAAGGTCCAGATAAAATCCAGACCTCAAAATCATTGAAATGCTATTACAGAACCTTAAGAGAACAGTGCATAAAAACAGTCATAAATCTACCTAAATGAAACAATAAACTTTTGGTTTATTGTTTATCAGAAAGTGATGGCATTGTAGAAGCTGTTCTATGATTCCTTTTACTTTAAAATATGTAAAACTTTAAGACTAGATTTTGTTTATTAAGCTCTGATATAAAAAACCCTCACCAGACTTGGAAGATGAAGTACTTTCTTCTTCCCATGCCTGCACTAATCCATCTTTAATACCTCAACTCCTTGTAGCTTCCATGTACAGGCAACTTCCATTTCAGACATGTTTTATTTCTAAAAGTTTATAAAACTTTTGGTTGCTATTTTAACATGTAACAGTTCACATATTATTAGTGCATATTAGGACCATGTGTTAAAATCTTTATCCAATTTCATGTAGAAACTAAATGTAGGAACCTTGATAGGGCTGCTTAAACAGAACAGAGCCGTCCGTTTCTTCTAAGTTAAACATTTAAATGCATTTTATTTATTGCATTGAACAAAACGCTTGTAAAGATTGTACTTCCTGTGATCGTTTCCGAGTTTGTAGAGCCCACAAGGGAGTGCACCTCTCATACTACTATCATAAGGACTGCAGGGGGTGCTAAATCGCACCAACAGTTTTCGACTTCTTGAATGGGACACAAATTATTTTTAGCCATTTTGACGTTTATAGCAATGAAGATTCCTTACGTTTTAAATTCTCCCAAATAAGTACATTTACCAAAAAGGAACACAGACGCCTTCTTACTTAAATTGAGTATTAGGACATAGTAATACAGCACAGTAGGCCTACAGCATTCCTGTGTTGAATCTGCCCTGTGATCAAGTAGAGCCGTGGGAGTGGAAGACGCACCCAAACGGTAGTTTATGGGTAGCCGACTCTCCATTCATGGCAGCAAAGAATATGGAGGTTTTCCCTTTTGGAACAAACCACAGTGGAAACGATCTTATTCAGGACAACAAACTGCAAAGTTTTCCATCCATTGTCTGATGCATTTCAACTGTTAACGTCTAGAAGGGAACCAAAAGCAAAAAAAAAAAAAAAGAAAAGACAGGATTAGCTTGCTACATTTTAGCAACTTTAAATCAAAACTAACATTTACAGTATGGTTTATTTAAAACAATAAAACAAGGTAATTAAAGTGTAAATGCATGTCCTGTTTTCTACAAGAGATTAAAATCTTAAAACCTTATCCAGATTAATATATTTAGCCAAACTAAACTTTTAGGTGACCATGCTTAAATGCTGAGCTTGCAGATGACTTTGAAACATGTCATGAGTCATGGCGGAACACTGAAGATTACTATATATTCAAGTAAGGAAAACAAAGGACAAGTTGAACCTTTTAAATTGTTTATTTTACTTAAATGAAATTATGCATTACCCCCAAATAAGTGTTTAGTATGAAAACTCCAAAGACAGACAAAGCTAACCCGCCAACAACAACCGTTTACTTCTCCAGACTACCCTTTGACCAACTTTATGCAAGAACTGGAAAAAAAAACTTATTTTCAAAAACTTTTCATTATATAAAAAGTGGGATTTTTTTATACTTACTGAGGTGCTCATACAAAAACAGCAACAGTACAAGCTTGTGCTCTTGTTCTTTTAATTTTCTATACCTCGTAATGGATACATAGACATACAAAAGCAGCCCCCCCAACAAAAGAAAAAAAAAAAAAGACAGTAGAAGGTTGATAACAGTTTATGGAATGTAACCTGTGTAAAAATCTGGCCCTTCATCACCAGCTCTCCCCCATTATGTCATCATTGTGTCTGCCTTTGCTGTATTTCCTCCTCCTGCCGAGTCAGGTACAAGTGGGCAGGTTGGTATTGAGCAACCACTAACTGATCATCAAAAGATGTTGCTGCGTACAAACAGCACCTTTAATATTTAGGACACACGCAGTAATTCTTTTTTTTTGTGGCTTTTAAAACTGCTTGCTGCACGTTTCACGACTGGAAAACCCCAAAAAATGCTTAGACCCTGGAACAAGGTCAGCAGGCAACCCAACCCCAAAACATGCATGAACCCTCCCATCACACTTTAAAGCCCCAACCTGTTTATCTGCACTTACTGCAGAACAAACAGCAAACCAAAAAGAGAGGGATGACCTAGATAGAGAAACAAAGGATCAAACTGGATGTCATGAATGAGGTGGTCGAGTGCTGATCACAATAAAGAGGACTTTGGATGATGTCAGGCAGACGAGGATGACTTTGAGGGTGAGGCTCATTCTTTGGGCTCCTCTGATTCCTCTCCCTCGACTGCGTTGTCAGAAGTCCAAAGCTGAGGAAGGAGACGGTGATCAAACTTTTGAATCGCTCAACTCTTTGCTTTGCTCATCCAATTTTCTCCAATCCCCAAAAAATTTTATTACGCAAAATAAAATTAAAAAAAATAAATAGAAATAAAAAAGGGAAACTTACTGTTAAGTTGTCTCTCAATAGCTGCATGATTAGTGTACTGTCTTTGTACGATTCTTCACTCAGTGTGTCAAGCTCTGCGATGGCATCGTCAAAAGCCTGGAGGAAATAAAGTCAATTTTTAAAGGTACGATAAGAAGATGCAATTTGTCTTTCATGTCTGCCTATTCAGAAGGTCTATCCATTCATCAGTCACCCAGATCTCACTGTAGGGGAACATATATAAACTTTATGTTCCTGGGAACAATTTGAGATGCCTCAAGAAAAAGCTGGAGAATATTTCCGGAGAGAGGGATGTCTGGGTTCCACTCCATCACATTTGAAAGTGAAAGGATAAGTGTGTGTTTGTTGGTGAGCTGCAATTAATTGCATTGAATACAAAGCGTCTGCATTCTTGAGTACTGAATTACCTGCTTGGCTAGCTTGCAAGCCTCTTCAGGGGAGTTGAGGATCTCGTAGAAGAACACCGAGAAATTAAGGGCTAGTCCGAGGCGTATCGGGTGCGTCGGCTGCATCTCTGCTTTGCTGATGTCAAAGGCCTGTTGGTAAGCCTTCTGTGAATCTTTGATGATGCCTGAAATAATAATGACAAAAAACATTATGAGAAAACAGAATCATCTGAGCACAGGACCTAATTTTAAGCATTCTATAATGCAATAGGATAATTGGACATACACTAATTTGAGTATACTAAGTTTAAGTTCTAGTCATCGAGTTTAAACTTGATTATTTTGACTTATTTTCAGAGGCAATTTTTAAAGCTTTCAAACACTGCCTCTCTAATACTATCCTATATATAACGGTGTGACATTTATTTAGTAATTTATAAGACATGTTAGCATAAAGGAATATAAAGCAAACATAAAAAAAGTTCTGTAGCAACACTGGAGAAGATTTGGAGGATTCATCCTATCTTTTCTGTTTTAAACATATGAGGATCAGGTTTTCACATACATCATTTAAATTAAAGGCTTCAAGTTTTAGCAAACAGGATTGCACATGCTGCAACAAAGTAGCTTTTAGTGTCTATTGCACAGTGCCATGTTCGGCTGCTTATTTTACTCGTTTACTTTTTGGTCCAATACTGTATGAACCTTTTATGAACTACCCAGAACAGATCAATTTCTAAGTGACGTGTTGCTTCTGTAATGTAAAGTGCTTTGACTTCCTGTCTATGAACCCGCTACTTTGATGCTTCGTTCCATGATGCAGTTTGAACTAAAAACAGTTGAATGTTGCAGAATATCGATAAAAGCGTACCAAAAAGTGCAATTACTTAATTACAGTAATTGCACAACATCATCACCAGGGTAAACAAACTGTAGGAGTATTTACCCTGGAAATTGTTCTAGAAGGGTTTAGTGAAATAAAAGAAGAAGAAAAAAAGGTCATTGTGGTGACAAAAGTGAACTAGATTGTTTTAACACTATTTCAGTCTTGGCGCTGGAGCGCGTCTTCTATGAGACCAAAGAACAGGAAGTCACAAGTGAAAATTAAACTGCTTAAAAGAGAACCAATGACAATCACTTGCTGTTTAGGCACACCGAGACATCAATTGGATGTGGTGTGCAATAAGTTTCAATTTCAATTTTGTCATAAAAATAGAAAAAAGTGAAGAACTTTAAAAGAAAGGACTGCTATGAATGACAGTAGTCTCACTGTGACACATCAGCAATGTTGCATATAGCAGAAGTGAACAGAGGCGTACCGTCTTTCTCGTCTCCTGTCGCCACCTCAGCCAAGTAGCGGAAGTAGTCTCCTTTCATTTTCAAATAAAATACTTTGCTCTCTGCTGCCTCTGCTTTGGGGATGAGGAACTTGTCCAAAAGAACCTGTGAAAACAAAACAAAAAAAAGTTGTTATATCTTTTCAAGTTTGTATTCATCTACCTTCTACATTTTACATCCACTTGTTCCCCCAAAACACACAGTTGTTGTTCAACCTGAGCAAGAACACAGATTTTCCAATCCACAGGTTTCAGACATAAATCGGTGGTAGAAATAAGCTGGGCATGTCTAATTAACCTCCAGGCTTGAAAAAATTGGCCAGGCTACATCACAGATGCTTCAGGGACCACAGAGGGGGATGGACCTATGTGGATGTGATAGCATGATAGCATATGGGTGGGGTGCATTGGGGGAGAGGAGTGATCTGAAGAGATAAAGGGACACTAGGAGTATGGATGGAAGCTGGTGTGACTAGAGAGAGGAAGCAGGCAGCTGAACTGATGAGGAAGTAGGTCACATAGACACCAGCTTGGCTCTCTGTGACACAAGCATGCACTGCTTGATAATCTGCTCTGGTTGCTAACCTGAGCGCTAGCTGAAGGAAAGCCAGCCATCTCATTGTGAGCAATGGTAACCTGCTGCTAGAACTCTTGATTATGAAACTTATGACATGATAGCATAAATCTATGGATTCTCCTGTTGGAGAGAAGCAAAAGACCTTCATTAATGATCCTACAAAATAAATTACAATGTGGGATCGCCGCTCAAATCCAAATCGACTGGAAGACAATGGGCTGTTTTTAAAGTTCTCAAGACCCTCTTTGAATACAGCTCATTTGCATATTAAAAGGATAAAGGGATAAACAAGGCTAATGAGAGCATGCATTTGCTGAATGCTCTTAAACCAATGTGAAAGATAGGGGACGCCCTATGGGATGTGAATGTAGAACTAGGCCACTGGCAAGGGCACAGCTAAAATCAGGATATCTCTATGGCGGTACAGAGCAGAAGAAAATTACACTGAAATAGGGATGGTGTTTCTGCACAATTTAAAAACAAAAAAACCCTTTATAGGGAAGTAGGAGTTTAAACATACAAAGGTCTCGCATGGCTTTTTGGGGTCAACGGAAAATCCAATTCATGTCATTTAGAATAGGAAAACGTGTGCAAGCCAGTGGTTTATTGATCTGCGAGAGCAGAATGGGACACCAGTGCAGCATAGTGAGCATTAGATTCCACAAGCCCTGCTAATAAAATTGTAGCTAAAACTTAAACAGATCTCTAAATAGCACATCAGGTAGGGGAAAAACTGCTTTTATTCCCATTTACCTCACAATAAAACCGACAGTTGCATAAAATATTACATGTAAGCATTTCATTCATGCAGTATAATGGATTTAAAACTAAAATGGAAACGCATGAGACCATAAAAGGGTTATTATCCAACAGTGGCTGAAAAGAAATGACATGTTTCTGTTAGACTAGTAATTATCGTAGCTTTAATTACATAAAACTTTGTTCTTGTCTATTAAAAAACAAGGTGATGTATTTTGATAAGATAAAAAAAAATCTCAAATATATTTCCATGTGCAAAGCTTATTCAAAATATTTTAAAACATTGCTGTTGCATTCAGGAACAGTAGGGGGAGCCCAGCAAGACAAAAAGCTGCCACACCCTCTATGTTGACTTAAAGCAGCATTATAATAGTGCTGTTACTACTGCTGAATAGACTCTAAGGGTGGGAACAATATAAAAGGTAGATGGTTAGATAAATACTTCATCATATTTTATGATTTTAAATCATTTTCTCCTGTTAAAATCAAAACATAAATAAAGTCCTTTAGTTTTGACTGGACAAAACCTAAACTCAACTCTTCTTCCTCTATCAATACAATCCGTTTCTTTTACCCTCCATAAGGCTGGAAGTGATGCACAATACTGGAGGGTCAGCTTCGGTCATTATAGGATTAAGACTTTGAGTCATAGCTGGGCAGATAACATGCTGAGGCCCTGCGCAACAATGAAGAGGTTTATACAGGTACAAAATTATAAACACTAATTTAACAAATAAAGTGGCCTTAAGGTGATTGGAATTTAACAAGTAGTAAAACTGATTCAACCAAAACTAAGTATAAAATGGTAAGTTATCTAAACACTTTGTGGTATAACACTTCCTCATGCCAACCACTACAGGTAACTGATTAACTATTCTATAGCATGTTACACATCCTCACCTCAACTGACAAAAAAAATAATGAAAAATATATATATATAGATAGGTAAATCATTAAAAATAAACTTTAAAGCTTCTGCTTTGTTACAACAGTAGTACATACAACTGCAGGAGAGATGACTCACTTTGAGCATTAGTATTGTTAAGTCGAGCCTTCTTAATAGACTTACACATCTATTACATCACATAGAGCAGAGGAAGCTAGGTAAGACCAGGACCAAAAATATTAAACATGTTTACAGATCAGCTTTTTCAGAAAACAATTTGGTCTTGTTAATAAACCAGGCTTGAATTATAATATTCAGATGACCAACTCTTTCTGTAATTGGCTCTTTGAAATCCTTATTTAATAGACCTAATATGAAAGTGATCAAATTTAAAAATTAAACCCAACGACAAACTTTATACATGCATGTTGCTCTCTTTTTAAAGGAAGAAACAGGACTATTTGTGTCCTCATACGGAAACCAACAAAAGGGAGGCAATAAAGAATAAGAGACGGATCCAAACTCACCAGAACGTCATTGCAGATTTCTTTCAGCTCTCCCTCGATTTTCTCCCGGTACTCTTTGACCTTGGCTTGTCTGCCCTCGCTGGCATCTGCTTTCTGCTCGATGCTGGACACCACGCGCCAAGACGAGCGCCGGGCGCCCACCACGTTTTTGTAGGCCACCGACAGCAGGTTGCGCTCCTCGTTCGTCAGCTCCTCGCCCTCCTCTGTCACCGATTTCATGGCGGCGGCCATGTCGTCGTAGCGCTCGGCCTGCTCGGCCAGCTTGGCCTTTTGTACCAGTTCCTTCTGAGGTGATTCGCTCATGGCTGCTCACTGCAGGGGCAGGGAGCAAAAGACAAAGAAGTCACGCAGAGGTAAATTAAAAATTAAATAGACAGCTGGAGAAACTGTAAGGCTGCAGTGCAGCACCGCTAGCTGCCCTTCATTAAGACATTCTGCACTGACAGCATGGACCCTAATGAATGCCATCCATCATTCTTATTAAAAATAACTTTTAAAAGTGCAATTATTAAGCTAGCATCAACATGTCTATTAAGCAGCTCACTAATGGTTGGCTACGGGAGCAAATACCCTGACTAATTATTACCAAGCTAACATTAGAGAATAGAGAAAAACTGCTAAAATAATTTATTTTTTTTTACAAGAAATGATCAGCAAGGTTTTAATTAAGATTTATTTCATAATGTTGACCCATCGCAAAATGCTAAGAAAAAATAAATTGGGTGGAAAAATGGATGCCAAAAATAAAATCCATCCAGATTTAGTTTCACACAAAGTTCTGTCTAAACCATTATTAAGTGGTAAGATTCCTGGTGTTCCAAACAGAGGGAAACTTGTTAAATACCTCAACTATGTGGGCAAGGAGTGTAAAGGTTTGAACACGAACAGACTGGCAGTGTACGTGTGACGACTGGCATTTTCTTGGCTATGGTAAAAAATTAAAAAAAAATAATGAGCTATTAGGCTATTATGTAGCTGCCATTGTGGTTCCAGTCACTGGATTTATGCTTTTGCAACCTGACGATGACTATTTCTCTTTTAATGAGGCAAACTGCTATCAAGGCAGATTTGAGAGGAAATACATTTACCAAAAAAAAAAAAAAAAAAACAAAAAAAAAACTAGACCCAAAAATTTACTCAATAATGTTTGATTTTCTAACTATTAGAAGGTTAGAGCAAATTTAAAAGCATGATTGATTTTGTTGCGAACAGAATTCTTGAAAAGAAAAAAAGAAACTGATAATTATATTTATATACTAAAATATGACCGCTGTGATAATTACGTCTTTGATGTCAATAATGGACTTTAAGATATCTGCTAATGGGTTCTACTACATTTTTTAAAAAGCACTAAAATGTACTAATTACTAAATATATTAAGTAATGAAAGGGTAAAGTAGTTAAGTATATTTGTTCAATGATCTGTGGTAATACCTAAAAATCTGTAGAATTATGGCATTTTTGTGCTAAATATTTTCTTTGGGTTAACAGGGGAATTCACTACAGGGTGGTAATTTTATGGATATTTGACCTAGAGGATGATCTTTGTATCATTCTAAAAGCCAATTCACGAACTTTCGCCTTTAAGCTCGTTTTGTCAGCCACTCCTTATTAAAATGTTGCTAATCCACCCACATTCGCAACAAATGAGCGTTAAAGACAAAAAAAAAAAGAATAACCTAAAAGAAATAATGTTGCAATCACAATAGTGTCACTCCATTCAGTAAGGCTTTTCTAGCCTTCAGCGTTAATGTGGCCCCCTCCTTTTCTCTCATTCACACTCACCACACCCATCCCTGTACCTGTAGCTTGTCCGACAAGCGGAAGCTAAAACACGAAAAGTTCGTTTGAAGATTTTGTTAGGACGACACGTTCTGGCAGATATTAAAGCAAATGTGCAACTGGTGAAGAGGATAGCATATTCCCTCTACAGAAAGAGCCCCGTTAAAAAGTGCACCGGGCTACAGGCTAGGCCCTCGTGACCGACGACTTTCTACTATGGCGCCAACTATTTCCTGAAAAAGACGCTTTCCAAGTTAGACAGCTTTTCCAAACGTAATAAAGGTGAAATTAACACTGTTTTGTAGCAAACTGAACATAACATTTAACAATGTGGCCTGGCAAAATGCCCACTTGGAAATGTTACGTTTACTTAACTCGTTTGGTTTTTTTTTTTAGTACCTAAAAATAATCACTTGGGGGGGAAAAACGGAAATTACTTTGTCACAAACGAAGGGGTGTAGCAATGTAAATTGACCATATTTGCAAGATGCCATATAGATATCGGCTCTAGCTAATAGTTCACTGGGACAATGCCATTTCCAGCAAGCCCTCATTTGCCTCATCGGTTATCTACGGCACAGTTTCAGGTAACATGTTTAACATTTGTATCAAGCAGGATTTCAGCCTACTCTCAACTGACACGCCTTTCTATTTTCAGTTAGAAAATCAGCCATTAGACACATCCCGAACTGAAACGTTAGCTAAGCTAGCCTTTGTTCTGTAGTTTGATGAGCGTCCCCGCTACACCCAGTCCTGCCAGTAACCCGTAGACAATGGGCTTCTTCGACCGCCAGTTATTTATTTACACTCATTAATAAAAAAAAAAAGTACATATAAAATATATCAAACCGAAGACATTTTTTCTAAAGCCACCATTGTTTCATACCTGAATATTAGCAGATGTCGGCGTACCAAGGTGCAGCTGATTCTCTCAGCCTGTCCGAATGAGTGCAGTCAACGGGGTTTCCTCCCAATCACACCGGTCCAAGACACGGCCAGAGTAGCGCCGAGGCAAATGAGGACTGACGTCAAACGTTACCAGGGTGACCAAACGTGACGGTTTGTGGGAGTTGTAGTTGTCTTTTACATCCCCTGTTAGCTTTATTTTAAAAACAGTTTGGAAATAATTTATCACTATGGCATAATTTGCTGTGATTCTGTATAATCACGTTGAAACACGGAAAACTGTGCTCTCCCTATTGCGGTTTTCTTGCAGCAAGAAAACTGAAACCTATTACTTTTTAACCCCTTCAACGTTGTAAATCACATTCTCTGAATCAGAACTTTGGAGCAGGAAAATAAATAGACCTAGCAGACACAGAAACTAATAGAATATCTTAAGTAGTAAGTAGTTATGATAATCATCTAAAAAGTGTGTTTTTGAAAACACCAGGTATTTGCTCAAGACGCAGAGGGCACCACAAACTGGAACACAAGACACAGCTATGGTACTTTCCTAATAGAAACTACTATTTTTGCATTCTGGTTGGTTTCCAAAGGGAGAGAGTGAAGCTATTTTTGCCGTGTCACATGATTTCCCCTTGAGCAAAGATTTCAAGCTTGTAACCTATTTAAGGACGGATCAGATAATATTGGCTGCAATGTGCAGAGACAGGGGCAAAAGAAGAGGAAGAAAATAAGGAGGAAAATACATGTCTACTGTCTAAATAAACTGTGGTCAGGGAAGGGTGAAACTCCAACCCATAGGGACTCCACTATAAAAGCTTTAGAAACCAGTTAGGTGGGTTTTACTGTCCGTGAGCCATGTCTTGTATGCACATGCACAGACACACACAGAGAAGCAGCTTCTGCACACTGGAACAATGGCTAAGTGTTGAACACAAATCTTTCTGTAATGGCAACAGTTCTCATGTTAGTTTCAGTTGAAAACACTAAAGTGGAGAGGATTAGCACATAGAATACAGTAAAAATGACTAAGGAAATTAACACAGGAAAAAAAAAAGAAATGTCTTACATAATCAAAGTAATTATAGTTAGTTTTTTTAATTATTATTTTTACTAAGTCTCAAAATTTTCCTATATTTTGAAAGGGTGAAGCCAATAAAGCATTAATATCTGTGAGAAGAACTAAAACTACAGAGGCAGTCTGAAATAATAGGAAATAATCCATAAATGGAGAGTCCTGGGTGTATAATTTCCTATATTATGAAAGCCATATGTTGTGTCTTTTTAGCTGTCTTGTGTAACATTAATAGTCACATTTCACTGAAGTGATATTGAAAAACTGTCTAACAATAGTATAATTATTGGTTGCACTGTGCACACCATCTATTTCTCGACACACTGATGCAGTTATTAAACTTTTCTCTTGTGTGAAACCAGGAGGACAAACTGACCAATTCTTCCTGATCTGCAATTTTGCATTATTCCCTGTTATTTCAACTCTTAGCATTGTCATCTGTTCTTCAGTCTTCACAAACATTCTTTTTAGCTCTGACATCTTTCTGATTGTTATGTCCTTTTTAGGTAAGTGCTGTGAATGTGACCCACCCTTTTGTAAAAGTGTCCAAAAGCCGATGACTAATTTCCAGGTGTTACATTCCTGGCCCGGGGAAGACATAACATGCTATGTGACTCTCAGCTCTCCCCACTCCCATGATGGGCCAGTTGCATGGTAGCTATTTAAGGAGGTGAATAATTTTCATGGTAGCTAAAAGTCCATAAAAGCATATTGTACAAATAACAGAGCTTTACATTAAGCCTGAAAGAAGTAAAGATTCAGTTCAGAATAGATATATTTAGAGAGAAAGACAGGTAAGTATGTCAGAAACATTTATTCTTCAAGGACATGACTGTAACTTTCCACTACCATCCCACATAGGTCTCTCTTTAACACACACAGAGCAAATACTGAATCCGAGTCAGTTGCGGTAAAGTGTGAGGAGAGAGTGACAGTGGTGTTGATTGGAATTTAAAAAGCGGCTCCTCTTTAGCCCCAGTGCACGCACACGCACGCACACACACACACACACACACACACACACACACACACACACGCACACACACACACACACACACACACACACACACACTTCCGGAGGGGGAGAGATCTCTTACAAAAACACATTTCCAAAGGGGACAAGCAGATGGGCGACACTGAAACAAAACAAACTGGGTGGCCTCAGAGGCGCACCGACGTTTCTGAACAGCAGAAAAGCGACTCAGGTCTGGTTAGGATCAGGAGTGATGCAACCGCATGAGAAAAGGTCTTACGTAAACATTGGGAAACGCCCAGCATTCCTCTGAAAACAAGAAAGTGCATGACTGTATTACTGGAAACCCAGGAGACTCACACCTTACCAGTGCCACTCAGAAGTTTACATACAGTCATCATCTGGTAGGTAAACCTACCTCCATCATGTGAAAATCTCATTCATTTTGGTCTTCTGATGAGGTGGTGAACCGTTAATTTTTTTTTTTTTTTTTTACTTTATTGCTTTCCAGTTAGGGTTAGGGTAATACTTCTAAAATAAACAATTTCACTGATTTTTAAAAGCAGAAATTGCGGGCATAGAGACTTTTTCTATTACACTTGGGGTAAAAAGATAAACATAATCTCTAATATTTAGAGTTAAAACCAAGTGTTAACATACATTTTATGACTTTTTTTCCCACAATGTTTGAAATTAAATCTGAGTAAACCTTTTTCTTTTCTGTTTTTTTTAACCAAAATTTATTTCACATAGTCAAAATAGAGATTTTTTTTTTTTTAGTATTATTATACACCAAGATAAAGTATAGACAGTGTGGAAATATTCCCTATTATACTAAGGGTATGAAAGTGTTTTCATACCCTTAAAAAAGAAGCAAAATACCCTGTGAAAAGGCTGACTGAAGCTGGTGAAAGAGCGATTGCACAGTGAATTGAGTTCTGTACCAAGATGGGCTGGAAGGCCGCTCAGAGAGGAAGAAGTCATTCTAGAAATTGCATAAAAATCTACATCGTAGTTAGAAAACTCACATAGAGACAAAGACAATATTTAAAGACATGTCCTGGAACTCTTGAGGCGTTTGGCTGTAGTGACCATCCTTACATTTAGAAGAAAAAGAAACATTGGAAGCATGAGAACACCATCCCAACTGTGAGGCCAGGAAGTGGGAACATCCTGTTGTGAGGCTGTTTGGCTGCAGGATGGACTGGAGCGCTCTACTAAATAGATGATCAGTATCATGAGGAAGAAACATTATGTGGAAAGTTTGAAGGAATATCTCAGACAGGAACTTAAAGCTTCACCAAAAAGCTTGACCAAATGGGGTCTGGGAGGAATACTAAGTGTACCATCAACACTGCAAAAACACAAAATCTCACCAAGTATTTTTGTCTATTTTTTAGTGCAAGTATCTTAGTACTCTTGAAATAATGCAAAATTAACTAACAAGTAACTTTTCAGCAAGTTTTATGTCAATCATTTTTTTAATATTGATGAAAAAGTACAAATTCCACTGACAGGTTATTTCACTTATAACATCACATTTCCCCCCATACTTTAAGTGAGATCATATGCTAATTGAATAAATACTTTTTCATCAATATCAAGGAATTATTGACTTAAAAGCTCATATCTTTGCTGAAAAGTCACTTATTAGTTAATTTTGTCATATTTCAAGTTTACAATATTTGCACTAGAAACTAGACCATAAATACTTGGTAAGATTTAATGTTTTTGCAGTGAAAGTAGTTAAAAGTCTTTAAGACAAGTGTTCATCACAGAACCCTGATTGATTTACAACAATCATTCCTAAGAAGTTGGAAAGCTACAAATCTCCAAAGACGGATGCTGTGATCAAATGATGAGGATTTTCCTCCTGTGCAGCAGAACAGAGCTCTAGCTCCAAATGTTCAACTTATTCTGAACTTTTTGGAGTCCAAATGGGCATTCGTTTGTCTTTACAGCAGGTATTCAGTTAATTATTATTTTTTTTAATATGAAGTGCTCCTTGTATAAGCTATGAAATCAGTTCAGGTAAATCTTAATTCCCTGAAACCTTGTCTAGAGAACTGGAAAAAAACAAAAAAAAAAAACAAAGAACTGTCTACAGAATTTATGACGTGGCTTGTCAGGATCACATAGTTTATTTTACAGACTGTGACAATGGCTTGTGACAGGAAACCATGGCTGATGACTAATGGCATTAGGTCATTATTTAAAAATCCCTAAAATCCCAATGACTGGTTTCAACAGTGAACAAGTCCTGACAAGCTAAAAAAATAGATATAAGATATCTCTTTTCTAATTAGAGATTAGAAATCTGAGAGTTCATATAGTGGAACATTTATGTACTTGTTCTAAATAAAATAACTATGTATAATTTTTACATTCATACATACACTTATAAATGTAAGTATTATAGTACATTATCCTGACCTGGCAATTGCACAGGCTGAGAGTGAGCTGCAGGATTCCTCATCAGTGTGACAAGATTCATGTAAAATTAGTTTAAAATATGTAGTAAATACTAAATATGTCCATATTATATAGAAATAACCAGATTCACTTTCTTCCAGAATGTACATAATGTCATATTGAGTTAGAACATGTTCTGATGGGGCTTGCTTGTCAGATTAAAATGGTCTTCTGAACATAATCTCATTATGTTATTCAAGCTTCAGTAAGCCCATATTTCTGAATGAAAATGCATTTCTTAAATTTCTGGTATATATTTTGTCTTTATTTGAGCAAATCAAAGAAAAATGCATCCTATTACAAATAGAATTGGTGCAAAATACAGTAAATTAGATCAAATACCACTCATTCTATGTTATTTACAATATTAGGTGTGTGTGTTGTTCAACTGCATTTTTAAAAATATGTATTAGCTTTAGATTTTTTGTTAAAATTTTGTACAGACTTTTAATTACCTTACTTAAGCTATTCCATAAATCTACCCTGTGTAATGCACGTTTGTTTTGTTGTACTATAAACACTTTTTAAAAAAGGTTTTACCAGTAGTTAATTTTGTTTTGCTTTATATATCGTTTGTAATAGTTTTGAATTAAACTAAATCTCCAGATTTAGTATTTTAGATTTTAAAAACAGTGGGTTCAAATAATCTCTGAAAATCAGAATAGTGGAGAATTCTAATTGCTCTTTTTGTAAACGGAAAACTATATCTAAACTGCTCTCAACTCCTTAGCTAACGTATGGTAGTGTAAGTGTGTATTATACAACGCACAAGGAGTTATAGACTAACAGGTATTTAGATTTCTCCATTGTAGAAAAGCTCCTGGCCATCTTGGATTGTGTGCTAGCAATATGAAGTTTCCAGCAGACTTCATGATCGAGTTATGATTCAAAATTTGTGCCCAGGTTTTTAATACAGATTCATAGCTGTTCTAATATTAAATGTGTTTATTAGCATTAAACCCCATAAAGCATCAGTCTGAGTGTTTCATCAATGTTTCACTTAGTAATTCAAGTCAACAAAATAAGCTTTATTCTAATATATCAAAAATAAATGTAAAAACATTCCATGAAAAATATATCATGGGACATTTCTGCTTATACATGCAAGAATGCTAAAAACAAACACTGAAGATCTGATATAAAAGACCTTTATTAAAAGACTAAATATTACATTACGTTGACAAGATATGATTATTACAAAAGTAAAAACATGGCTGGTTGTCAGTCCAGACTTATAGCACAGTGATACGATGTTCAGTGGTTCAATACCAGAAGGTAAAAACCTGTTGGAGAAACTGTTCCTTTAAATAAATTAAATCTGTTTGTTGGTTATGATAGGAAGTTTGTACAAAAATAACCGAAGCTGACTTACAATGTAATGCAATTCAGACTTTTAATGCAGGTTCAGTCGGAACACTTCACCTCAATCGTGATTGGAGAACAAAGACTTGCACTTAAGAATGTCAGAAATGTGACTGTTAAGACCGTTTACACTGGAAAACTCTACAGTGATAAACTAAATTATTATCAAAACTACAGCTGTACACAAGGAGTTATGTGTATTTGTATGTCACAAATATTTTACCATGGTAACTTCTGGGAATTGGAGCAGCCCATTACCATCTTCTATACTCACTTCAAACTAAGTTTAAGTAAGAGATCCTTCATGAGGTCAAAGGATTTTCCTTTGGATAGAGTTTACTATGAATAAACTTTCACTCTCCTCTATTTACCTTTCACAGGAAGTAAGCTATGTACAATTCATGAAAATCTGAGGGGGAGGTGGAGGAACTTCAGTACCCGTGTAGCGCAGTGTCTTCAACATATTCTTCATATAGACAAAAATAACCAGCATGCTAGGCTCTGTTGAATCTTTCCAGGCAGGAACAATATCAGTGCAGCTTGGAAGTAAAAAGGAACAAACCACCGTTTTGACATTTATCTTTCCAAACACATTATGAACTCAAATATTCTGCAGAAATCGCTGGATTGAAATGTGGAGGGCAGATTGACCAAGCAGAGCCACTACCACTGGCTCACTGCTTTACAGCCTGCTCTGCAACAATGGGAGACCTGAGACGGTGCAGTAGTCACAAAGCACACAGACGAGCTGCTCTTGTAAATTTAGCATTGAAATGATCAAATACTGTTTACAACTCAACATGCAAGACTTTTTTTAGAAATGAGGCGAAATGGTTGGTTGTGCATCTTCCATCCTTTGGTAACAGGCCTGGATCAAATTTTGGCAGGTTAGGGCAAAGAAAAAAAATCCCCCCCCCAAAAAACCATTGGGGGTATAAAAAAAAAAAAAAGAGACGAACCACTAAGTACATACCATTTCTGCATAAAACACTCAAACCCAGATCAGCTGGAGAAACAGATATTTCTTCTGAAACACTCAATGTTGTGTGTCCAAAGTGGAGACAGAGTCTGTCCTGAATCAGCTTCAGCTGTCTCATTAGTGGAGGTGGGCGTGTTACGCCTCCACGCCGACCAACTCCGGGGGCATCGGAGACTTTGGATGTTTGCTTTCGAAGTGCTGCTTGAAGGTTTTAGGGTCGGGCATTTGCGTCTGATAAAAGAGAAAAAAAAAAAAAAAAAAAGAGAAACTGGAATATGAAAATAGAAGTTAACAACTGCAAGTACAGAAAAGATTCCTCCTACAAACAAGAGGACTGTATCTAGGCCTGTCACGATAACAAATTTTGCTGGATGATTACTTGTCTATAAAAATTATTGCGATAAACGATAATATTGCGTCAAGACCTTTTGACACTGATTTAATGGAAATGATTAAAAATACATGCAATTTCCTGATAGATACACCTTATTTTCAAAATAACACGTAACACTGGAACTGATAAACTAAATAAACAAAACAACCAAAAACAAAAATAAAATGGATTCTCAGTCTCCATTAACAAAAAAAAATGTACTTGAATAAAAACTAAACAATAAATAGTGCATTCAACCAAAAGAGTGCAGATTATGAAGTCTGTATTGCCCTTCAGTATTTAAATAGAAAAAACGGGCACATCCGACTACCTAATGCAATAGTTCACACTACACCATTTTTTGCCCGTTTTCTCCTTATGACAATCTTAGATCTTTGGCCGATCTAACCGATCATCCTGCAGTGTGTGGTGTGTTAGGGTAGATCGTCGTGGCCGCTCCGACCTAAATCAGGGGTTTTCCCCGACTGGGAGCCTAACGCTGACTGTGACAGGTAGCCAATCAGAAAGCGCGGATTCTCCTCCTGCTTTCTGAGGGGAAATTACGGAGGGGAATCCCAAACAGCTGACACGGCGCAACCCAAAGTCCAGCGGACATCGGAGATGATATGTGGAAACAACATTAATATTTATTTATTTATTTATTTCGTGCAAAGAATATAGAAATGACAAGGAGAGGAGTTGGAGCCAAATTGTTACCGCAGTTGATAAACCGGGTAAGTTTTCAGCTGTTCTTCGTTAAAGTGACATAAATAGGTTATAATGATTTTCATTCAGTCAGAACTTTACGCTGACTCTAGCCACATGCATCACAGGTGGATTCTAGTAAAGCATTGATTAATGCCTGATTTTAAAATTAGTTAACTGGACTTGCAGCCGTTATTTTGTGCCCATGTGGCTGGACACCACACGGCACGACGAACCCGATCGAACCGTTATACCTCGGATTTCTGTGGCTAATCTCAGGTTTTGAAAATAGGCCGACAGTCGGCCGACAACTCGTGTAGTGTGCGCTGGACATTAGACTAAGGAAATGAGGAAGGGAGGGTAAGTGGAGAGCACCGGAGTTGAGCCTTTTTTATTCAGTGTCATCAACAGAAAGAAAAAAAGGCAGGAAGAGACGATAAAGCCGATAATTAAAATGAGGTCGATAGGTTTAATTTATCGTCTGATTAATTGATTTATCGTTTATCGTGACAGGCCTAACTGTATCAAATGCATACAGTAACAAGGAAATTAAAATATGTCAATCCTATCCAAATAATATAATGAATAATCAAACCAAACAGGCAGGAAGTCAATTTGAAAACGTCAACATGACTCAGCATTGTAGGAGTGACGTTTTTATTTTGTTTGGTTAGATTGTTGTAACATTAAGGAAAGAAATACCACAGTCTATCCAGTATCCATTTCAAATTAAAATTCTAAACAGGCAATTGTTATTTTCACATTTTAGGTGATGATTTAAAGCTTTGGACTAGAATTGCATATTACCTATTACTATTTATTTTTTTAAAATAAAGAAGGGTGCTTAATGGTTCTTTCTAGGGCTTCAATAATCTATTAATCCGATTAATCATCGATGAATCAATTATTGGAATAATAGTGAATTAATTTAGAAATCGATAAATTGTTAATGGGAGCATACAGACTCAAAAAAAGGTCAGTTGCTGAAAGAACAACACGCTCAGAGCAGTAATTAAACAAAAACTGTACAAAAACATAAAACATTTTGCATTCAAGACATACAAAATAAACATTGACAGTAAAAATGGTCTGCTTAAACTTCCTCAAGTGGGAATTTTAGCTTTAAATTCTGTAAAACAACGAGAAAAAAAACTTCTACTATGCACCTTTTCCTATACAATTATTAATTGGTAAGTCCAAAAATAATCAACAGATCAGTCGCACACTGTATTTATGTTCTGTCAAACAGAAAGGACCATTCACCATATTTCTCCCACAATTTTGCACTACTGTGTGACGACTGTTTATCATGTGAAATCCCAATTCAATAAAGCTTGTGATGTAACATGGCGCGGGTACAAACACTTCTGTAAACCATAGATGTTATGGTAATAATGCTTAGCATGGAGTGCATTTTTAATAACTGAGACTCTCCTGTTGTCTTTTTAAAAGCAATTTACACACAAAAGCATAGCATGTGCCCAGATTGATGCATATAATTTACATACCCGGCATACACTGCAGGTGTATACCAAGGCAGCTTTGGCTGCTGCCTTCTGGTCATGACCTTTGCTCTTTTTTATTTCCGCCTGCTTTTTGGCATTTTTCTGCTGAGACTGAAACTTCTGGTGCCCACGGGCCATATCTGACGTTACACCTGAAGGAATCAGACAGGAGATAGAAAATGGCAATGTGTGAGGGAGGATGGCTGGAGAAGGTGGTGGAAAAACAAACTATGAAAGCAGAAAATGCCTTTAAAAAACCCTCCAATAATGTTGATGTGTTTTAAAATGTTCAGAGCAACATTAGGTGTGAAATATCTCTCAAAACTGGGTTAATTGTCTCTTTTTAGGTCACAAGCAAAAAGCAATTAACTTGGAAATGTCCCTAAAGAAAATTAAACAGCAGACGTCTATAAATTTACCGGAAATGGGTCAGGTTTAGTGGCTGTATGAACCCTGCTGCAGAGGTGAAACGATAAATGTATATACTTTTACTATCAGCAGTCAAAACAACATCAGAGTAATTCTAAGCCTGTACAGTACGTGCCGTGGACGGAATGACGTAAGGCTAGCATTGTAGCTTAACCGCTCATTGCAAGCGTTGAGTTAAAAGCAGTTATAAACGGTAACACTGACAGAGACGGTGGAAAACACATATCACATTTTGGTAAATATACAAAAGGACATAAATGAAACCCTAATGTCATTTTAAACTAGCTCAAACATGCACATTTTATCAGCCTGTTGTAATTTCATACTAGCAGGAGTAATACGTAGAAATGTACAAAAGATGCTAAATATCGTTTTTAACTTACGTAAACACAGCATCTGTAAATGGCTTACCAATAAAAAAAATTGTATTATTCACAACTGCCACAAAAATGAAATGTAACAAACGCCAGCTTCCTCTGAACCATCCGTCGATTTCGAACGGTTTGCATACAAAATGCTCTAATGCGCATGCCCAAGCCGTCTACCGTGCTGCCTTCAGGGTCGTCCCTAAGCGTCGGGAAGAAAATCGAGTTTCAGGTTTCAGTTTTGTACTGATATGGATATAGTGGATTTTTTTATTGACAACACATTAACGTAAAATCACAACTGAAAAAAAAATTAAAAGCGGAATCAAGAATTTTATTCAAAACAATATATATATATATATATATATATATATATATATATATATATATATATATATATATATATATATATATATATATATATATATATATATATTACAATTTTCAAAATAACATCAAATTTACTGAGCAAACACGTCCGACCTAATCGTGTAAGATTAAATGCTCGCCACTAGATGTCAGGATACAGCCTAAAAACCCACTTTACAGGACGAACGTTATTTGCAGAATTTATTGACTAATGAGATTACACTAGTAGCATATTTGAGATTTGTATGAAGATATTTAAAGCAAATGTAATTCTTCTTGTCATTTCATTGCACATGCAATAGCAGAAATATACCACAAAACGAGACAGATTCTCTGGGATTTATCAAAATAGAATTGAAAACAAAAGCAGATAAAAGGACAAATCTAATATATAAAACAAGTAAGGTAGTGGAAAGAAGAGTAAAAGGACATAAACTCTAACAGTTCAGCATTTTCACAGCAAGCTGTAGATACTTCCTGGTTCTTGCTTTTAATGTTGCAATAATGTTTGACTGATGGCAGTGTTTCAAATAAATCATGACGAGTGTGTGCAGTCTCTGCCGATGATCATGCAGTGGCTCTGGAACAGATCCTAGGGACCGGGGATCTTCTCAGTTCCCCTCACCATCCTCTGCAGGGCCCCTGTCTGTATAATTTGTAAATATATATGCAATGTTACAGTGACATGAAAGTTTTCATATTGTCCCTAAGGGGGTCAGGAGGGCTGCTGGTGTCTAGCTCCAGCAAATGTTTTGGGCAAGAGGCAGGGTACACCCTGGACAGGTCACCAGTCTATTGCAGGGCAACACAGAGACAGACAGGACAAACAACAATGCACACACACAACTAGGGACAATTGGAAAGGCCAATTAACCTGATAGTCATATTTTTACACTGTGGGAGAAAGCCAGAGTATCTGGAGAGAACATGCAAACTCCATGTAGAAAGACCCCAGGCCAAGAATTGAACCCAGGACCTTTTTGCTGCAAGGCAACAGTGATACCAACTGTGCCACCCAGTTTTTATATATGTTATTTTATTTTTAATAAAGATGCTTAGCATGACAACT
>NW_015113182.1:132875-185896 GCF_001443285.1 Poecilia latipinna | reverse complement strand
ATATATATATATATATATATATATATATATATATATATATATATATATATATATATATATATATATACAAGAATATTTAGAGTACAAAAATACTGCAGAGAATGCAAGAATGCAAGAATGCTATTTGATATTCTTTGCACCAACACACCCAAAGTTATGCAAAAATAAAATTTGTAAATATCCCTCAAAGGACCAATAAGTGTTAATCCAGAATTAAAACTTATTCCATGTAAACCAGCTGGTTTTTATTGTTTTCTGAGTTATTTCCTTAAACCACATAAATAATAAACGTGCATCGTTTCCCTGTCCTTTTTAAGTCAACCCTCTCGTCTGTGAATCCACCAATGGGAACAAGAATGCACCACCTGTATGGAGTCGTTTGACCAATCAGCGAAGCCATCCCCGTTTCCTCATTCGTCCTGCCTCTTTAGGTGCTGCATTGAACACTTTTATCCCTCGCAACTAAGTATAAACCCTGTCCAGTTATACACAAGTTTTTCTTCTTAATGAAGTCAGTTTGATGTTTTGTTGGTGTTGTTTTTTTTTTAAATTTGACTGTAATAAGATGGACATTGGACCACGGTGTAGCTGGTAAGATTACTGACTCTTCTGTTGGCTGTTTTCATCGGGAGCCTCCTCAGAGACAGCGTCAGGGGTCCTGGCTGCCGAAGTCTGAAGAGCCCCAAACAAAGTGACCCGATCCAACTCGAAAGGCCGGTTTCTCGCGCCAGTCCAAAGAAATTACTACAGAGTGCAAACATGGACCTGGATAGGTAAGACAAAGTCATTAATGTTACTTCTCTTTTTTTTCCTTTTTTTTTTTTTACACGCTGGTTTGAAATTCAGGCGTAGTACTAATAAAACCCCATCAATATTTAGATAATTAAGCACAACTAGAACCTAGCTTACTGGGGGGATGGGGGGGGGACCGCGTTGTTTTAAGTGCAACATAAGATGTGTTGGTTGCTAAAGCTTTTTTCTGATTCTAAATGATAGCAAATTCTCAAACCAAGATGTTTTTTATGGTTATCTTTTGAGTATTGTGTGTGACAAAAAATATGATTTACAGTCATAGTTTGTGTTCTTAGCCCATCTGAAATGCACCCTGTTCACCCAATCAGACAGAAGTTTGGTGAGAAACAGCCTGAGGCATGCCTGTTGGCTCCACAGACTGTTTTCCCGTGTTGACAGATTGACTTTGATCTGACACCCAACGCTCTCCGTCTCTTCCTACTTTCCCATCCCTCAACAGTAAACGGCTGGTAGTGGTGGTGCCAAATGAAATGTCGGTGGCCCCCCGCAGAGTGTTCAGCAGCGAGGATGAGGCATGGAAGAACTACCTGGAGAACCCTCTGATCGCCGCTACCAAGGCCATGATGAGCATTAATGGAGATGAGGATAGTGTGGCAGCTCTGGGGCTGCTGTATGACTACTACAAGGTCAGAAAGAATGGCTTTGCACGCAAAATAGTGTAAAACAAAAGTGCATTTTTGATAATTAATTGACATTTAAGGGATGAAAAAGATGTACTTTTGACAGAGAGAGTGCAAAAATTTTGCAAGATCCCATTGGGGGAAGTTACTTTAGTATCCCTTCTACTGGGAATTCATGATCTCCACTAATGGACGTTTGTGTAGTATCAAAAATGTCTGGTTTGCTCCAGAGATTGTTTCACTTGCACAATAAATGTGCCAAAAATCTAAAGACTAAAGAAGAGTTCACCCTTGTCTTGCACATGGACAGCACTTATAAAGTCTAAAGTTAGTGAAAGGTTGAATGTCAAACATTGACAGGTAAATATTTCAGAATTCTTGTTTCAATATTACGTGTCTGCATTTTTTCAGATGTTTTCCGTGTTTTATTTTGAAAATCCCTGAGCAATTTAACCATATGTGCTGTCCATGTGTAAAGTAATGGGTAACTTTTACAGATCGCATAAATTATGATCAATTTACAGCACTTCCATTTAATTTCTTGTGTTTATTTTGATGTCTGGAGAGTTACATTTATCAAATGTTAAATTATAACTGAAACTATCAAACTACAGCAGCGACACAAACCTCAGATGGTGGAGACTTTATTATTATTATTATTATTATTATTATTATTTGGAGGTAATTGATTTTAGGTACACAAAATGTACCAAAAATCCACACTCTAATTTTGCAAGAGCATGGAATATAAAAAATCTAGACGCATCCTTTTAAAATGCCAGGTTGGCATCTCAAAAACGTTGTGACCAAAATGATTCCTTTCAATCTGTATATAAATACAAATACATATTATTTATTTCTTTTAATGTTAACTATAACCTTTTTGGCCTTTCATACACACAGAAACTCAATTACTTATAAAAAGCCCAGCCAAAGTGGAGATTTGAGAAAACTGTATGTGTGCTTCAGTTCCAGTTCCAACAACCACAACACCTGATTTACTTCACTGTAGTACATTTATCACTTTTCTTCAGACTAATTTGTATTTGACAATGCAGTCCCTCTAATTTCTTCATTAAAATTGAACTAGAACAGTCAGACGTTATTTGTTGTTATCAGAGGTGTGTGTGTAGTGATTAATCCTCAACATGAATGATTAGGTTTGAACTGATTACAGTTTTCTTTACCGATCTTTAAAAATCCTTACTGGCCGATTCCGATTTAGACCGCTATTGAATTTTATCGTCTTTCTCTGGATTGTTGCTAAATATAGCCTAAAAGTCGCTGAGTTGGTAACAGTGTGGTGACTAGAAGTGAAAGGGAAGTGAAAAAAGGTCAGAAATGATCTCTTACTATCTAATATCACAATAATCTGTCATTTTAACGAGAATGACTTTAGACTTTCATACATAACTTTTTCCCCTTCGGTCTTTGTGTGGGTCTTGGTAATGACTTCAGATTTTAGTTCTTATCTTTTCTGTTGCCTTAAATCCATTCAGGTTCCTAGAGAGAGGAAGCGCTCGTCCGGCGGTGTCCCGCCCCCGGATCCCTCCGCTGCTGTGTCCAACGCCTATGGCGTCCCGGAAGTCCTGGATCACCACAGCCAGGCCCTGAGGTCCATGCCGGTGAACCTCTCCCTGAACGGCTCCGCGGCGGAACACCACGGCTCCAAGCGTGCCGCTGCCGCCGTTGCCTCGGACACCAGAGGAGGAGATGGTAGAGGCGGCGGTGGCTGTGCTCCTCTCGCCCTGGTGAAGACGGAGTCCCAGGCGTCCACTCCGGTTTTAAGTTCCCACCTGGAGGAACCCAGAGAGCAGCTGAGGATGCTTTACGAGCAGAGCTGCTACGACTTATCGCCCTCTGGGTACCAAAAGGACGAGCAGAGCAGCCCTCCGGACAGCACGTATGAGGAACCACGGGATGAAGAGGTCAGGTGCCGCTTCCTGCATACGAGTTCTGTGTTCCCCGTCTTCTGCTCTACTTTCCGTTGTTTCAAAACACACCTGCTTTCTTTGTTTGTTACAGATTTATCACAGAAGTCGATCTTCACGAGTCGACGCATCCCTCCATCAACTACCAATGTGAGACTTTATGTTCAGACATAACCTTCTGGTACTAAAGGCTTAAATGAATCAGCCTGTCAGATAGGCCTGCCATGATGACAAAAATTACTGGGTGGTAAAATGTCCCAGAAATTATTGTGATAAACTGTAATATTGGGTGTTTGTTATTTTTTGAGACCGTCTCAAGAAATACATTAACGACATAATAATGCAAGTTTAGTTTCTCAAACATCAGTAAACTTTAATTTTGTAAAGATCACTAAACACTGGAACTTGAAGATATATTTTAAATATCCAAAATGAAACATGAGAGCCAAAAACAATAAATAAAACAGAAATTAAAAACACAAGTGAAACCATGAATAAAATGAATTATGAAGCCTCTGCAAAAAAAATTACCCTTCAGAAAATATTCATCCTCACAATGGAAATGATCAAGTTAATTATAATTAATTACAAGATTAATTAATGAATTGCTTATTGTGACTGGTTTACTGTCAGTATCATTTCCAGTTTAGTTTCAGGACGTGAAAGAAAACCTCATCCAGTCCAGGTTTTCTAACATTCTTTGCTTCAGATGAATTTCCTAAACAGGTTGAACTTCTTAAATCTACAAACAGTGTTTGTTCTGGAGCAGAACAAACACTGGATCACCTACCATCTGTAACTGTTTTTTTCCCTCCTCCTTTTCAAGTTCAAATTCAAAAATACGTTATTAATCCCAAAGGCAATTGAAATCAATTCCATTTATTTTAGAGGAACAAATGGATAGAAAACTTGTTCACGTCCTTCATTGTTTGAAGAGTTTTAGAAGTGTCAAATTGGGACACTAAATTTGCAGGCGTATCTCAAATAATGGCAAAATAAAAGTTTTTGTGAGAAACGTTGCACATTTCCTTTTCAGAGATGAAAACGGTTTTCTGTTCGCTCTGACTGGTTGGTCTCCAGCCACCTGGAGAATCCAACAGGTTTTTTTTTATCCCTTTTCTTTATTTCCAGTGATTTCCTGTTTTCATCTCCAATCATCAGTTCTGACTAGAACCATAAACACCAGGTCAGCTCTTCACTGTATTGATGTTCAGGCCTGAGCTTTTCACATGTTGATGTTGGAAAGATTTTTTTAGCTGCAGGTTCATCCTTTACTACAGATGATCAAACATTCATTAATGAAACGCTACATTTTTTCATTTTGGGCAGTTTTCTTATTCAAGAAATGGATCGAATTATTTGTTTATTTGCGTCTTTTAATGTATTTCCAATATTGTCTAAAAAAACTTAAGTGGCTAAATGAAAAATCTGCAGAATGTTCCAATTTGTAAAATCTAATTAACTGATAGAATAATAGATTACTACATTTCTAGTTAGTTGCAGCCCTCAGTAATGATGTTGTAGAAGTTATCTCAGTATCTTAGTGTTTTAGCTGCAGATTCATCCTTTGCTACAAACAACCCAGGCGTTCGCTAATGGAATGCTGTTGTATTTTAGGCAATAAAATCTTTATTTTCTCAGTTTTAGAAAATGAATTGAATTGTTTATTTACATCTTTTGATGCTTTTCTAACATTGTATAAAAAAGCTTGAGTGGTTAAATGAAAAATCTGCAGATTTGTTTTTTGTTTCGATTAATCATCAGAATAATTGGTAGAGTAACTGATTGCTAAACTAATCGTCAGCTCCAGCCTTAGAGTGGAATACAAACCACATGATTTGAATTATTATTAAAAACCTTTCCATATGTTCACTACCTTGACCTGTTCGTAAACTGCTATGACAAAAACAGTTGAAGGATTTGACAACTCAATGTCTTGCAGTGACTGCTTCACCTACAGCCTGGAGGCCAACATGTCGCTGCGGCCGCGCCAAGGAGACGGCCCCATGGCCTACCTGAACCGGGGCCAGTTCTACGCCTTGTCTCTGTCCGACAGCGGCTACAGGTCGGCCCACTGTCAGCCCAGGGGCCCGGCTTCCAGCGGCGAGCGGCGCGCCTCTCTGGGAGGTTCCGACCTGCAGCGGGACACTGTGGTGCAGGTGAGGGATCCTCGGAGTCCCGGCTAAAAGCTCGACGCGCTCGGCCCTCGTCACGCTGCTTGACTGTGTTTCATCACGCAGAGTGTGATCATGGTGGTGTTTGGGGAGGACAAGTCCAGAGATGACCAGCTGAAGAACTGGAAGTACTGGCATTCCAGACAACATACTGCGAAGCAAAGGGTGCTGGATATTGGTAAGAGGATTTAATTTGTTTTTTATATATACATACATATACACTGCTCAAAAAAATAAAGGGAACACTCAAATAACACATCCTAGATCTGAATGAATGAAATATTCTCATTGAATACTTTGTTCTGTACAAAGTTGAATGTGCTGACAACAAAATCACACAAAAATCATCAATGGAAATCAAATATATTAACCAATGGAGGCCTGGATTTGGAGCCACACACAAAATTAAAGTGAAATGTTCCCTTTATTTTTTTGAGCAGTATATATATATATATATTTTTTTTTTTACACAGGTTAACACAGGGATGGGCAATCCTGGTCCTCGAGGGCCGGTGTCCTGCAACTCTTGGATGTCTCCCTTGCCCAACACACTTGAATCCAACAGCTGAACTGCCTCCTAAATGCAGTCAGGTTCTCCAGAGTCCTGCTAATGACCTCATTATTTGACTCAGGTGTGTTGAAGTTGAGACACATCTAAAAGTTGCAGGAGACCGGCCCTCGAGGCCTGGAGCTGCCCACCCCTGGGTTAGCATTAGCTATTACTCTCAGGAACCGCTAACTCTCCCCCCCCCTCCCCCCTTACTCTGCAAGAAAAACAAGGTGGGATCAGGCGGCACACCTGACAGAGAATCCCTCCACCTGCTGTGCGGTAAAACCGGATTAGATTTGAATAACAGTTGATGTTCGATTCCCACAGGAGTCATGTGAACAGACAGCCAGTGGGGCTGCATTTGCATAGACGTTACGGAGAAATGAGTGCAGGCCTGGATAGCGGCCATATCCTGTATGATCATTAAAGAGACAGGCCTCAACCTGCGGCCTAAAAACTCAGGAATGAACCAGATCTGTCATCCACTAGTGGGTTTTTCTGTGCGTGGCAAGTTCACGCCACTAACGCTGCTGGCATGGACTTGCTGCACAGTGGGTAAGAGAGTGGAAATTAATACGTGACCGGGGTGTGCTGGGATGGTTTTATTTATAAATTTTTTTAGTTGGAAGTCGGATTAAGAAGTGAAAATATTTGCGCATCAGATTTTGATTACTCGGAGATACTGCATGTAAGATAAGAGGAGGAACAAAAGTTGTTGAACTCATAAACTCTGCAGATTGTTTCGGCGAACTGCTGAACAACCTGCAGAGTTTATGAGTTCAGGAAAGTTCAGAAGGTTCGTTTAGTCAAATAGATTAATAAACTTTATATTTTCAAGCTTCACAAAAATATTAAGTACCAATATATTTTGATTATTTTGTCTGCTGAACTGGTGAATTTGAAAGTTTTTGGTTAAACAATGTGTTTTCAATTTGTGGAATTTTGAAAAATCTGGGAAATACTCCAGTTGAATCCATGATGTCACCACCATGTTGTTTCATTGATGGAATGAAGTGTTGACTTTATACTGCTGTATAATGTAATCTTCCCTTTCACCCACAAAACCCTTTGAAATATTCCAGTTAATCAATTTAACCTTAAACAAGCTGTAAAATAGGATTTTCTCCTCCTTAACTATTCACTGCTCTCCATATTCATCCAGAGGTTAAATATATTTCCCTCTTGTTCCTTTTTGGCCCAGGTTATAGAACAGAACCATCCAGCAGGTCCTCTTGTTGCTGGGTAATATTTTGCTGATAAATTTCTTAAAACATTGGAACGGCGGATTAATAAAGTGGTAAAACAAGACCAAATATATAGTGATAATTTTCACTTTCTACTCCTGGGTAAAAAAAAGAAAGAAAAAAGAAAAACGTTTGTTATTATCAACTGATATTGATTTCCACCTTGTTGCTGTTTGTTTTGATTGGTCATTTGGTATTCGTTTGGTCATGTGACTGTGGAGTGTTTAGCTGTAGCAGTGTCAGTGTGTTGGTGATTTTACAATGTTGAAAGGGTAGGAAAATATATCTGTATCTAAATCTAACTATATCTATCTCTGTGTGTATAAATCTATATATATAAAAACATACATATCTCAGTTATCGGTCATAACAACAATATTAACATCGTACATTGGTATCAACTCAAATTTTCACATTGTCGCATCCCTGTCCAGTACAGCTTTTTGGATAAAACATCCCAAAAATAAGGTTTTAAATCATAATCATTTTCGACTTTAAAGAGCTTTTAGGTTAGATTCCCCTGGTTGTAATTTTGAGATTGCATTGAAATATTAAAAATGACTACAGATGGATGTCTGCCCCGGAGCTCCTCATCTGAAACGGTTCTCTTGTGTTTCCTGTCTTTGCATCCAGCCGACTACAAGGAGAGCTTCAGCACCATTGGGAACGTAGAGGAAATCGCCTACAACGCCGTGTCTTTCACCTGGGATGTGAGCGAAGAAGCCAAGGTAAGAGCCAACAGCAGCAGAGGCATGCTGGGATTTGAAGTTTTCAGAACCCGGCCGATTACCACGACGACATGCAGTCCAATATGTCCATCTGTCAGATCTCACATGAATTACAGATCCATTTTCAGTTCCATTCATTAAACTATTCCATGTTGAGCTTATTGTTGAGCATGTAAAAGCAAAAAAAAAAAAAAACAACAACAAAAAAACATTTTGTACGGCCTACTACAAACGTTCCACTTTAATTTCTCTTGGATGAAGACAGAAGCCATATTTGCAGGCAGTCTGCGGCCAGCAGCAGTGACCCCGTCCTCTCACACTCGGGCCGAGCGTCACTCTTTAAACGGCTGTGCAGAAACGCAGACTGGCAATTGCGGCTTTGCAGGTTTGACTGTAAATATTTACGGTTTCCCACACGCCTTCACTGCGCTCTGCTGGTTTTCGGCAGGTTTCCGCTGCAGCGCTCCCCTCATGTATTCACTGTACCTTGTTCTTCTACTGCTTAGTGAACATGATTGCACAAGTGGTTCCATCTGAGACAGGATACTTTAATTATCAGCATTTTCTTATTTCATATTATAGCTGAAAAAAATTGATTATGAGGTACAGCTGAAACCAGAAGTTTACATACCCTGAATAACTGGACACACACACAGTTTTTTTTTTTAATCTCACTAGACTAAACTTCTCTTATTTTAAATCAGTTAGAATGACCAGAATTATAACTATTTTCTAAATGCCACAATAATGACAAAAGAATATGTCAGATATTTATTTATTAATGTCTTTGGCTCAAACGTTTCTGTGCTAATTTACAAACCGCGATGTGTTTTTTTCTGTTTCTTTGGAGTAATGGCTTCTTCGTTGCTGAGTGGCCTTTCTGCCTTTCTGCCTTTCTGCCTTTCTGCCTGTGCTGCTGCAGAAAACGTTTCACTGCGGATGCTGAAGGTTACACAAAGTTTTAACTTTTATTTTGGGGTTGATTTGCACATTTTGGACCAGAACCCGTTCATCTCTGGAATACAGAACCCATGTCCTTCCTGAGCGGCGTGATTGTTGTGTAATGTTTGAACAGGTGAACGCAGCTCCTTCAAGCATTGATAAATTGTTCGTCAGACTAGTGCAGCTCATCAATTCTCTTCCAAATCTTGGCTGATTTCTTTTGACGTTCCCATCGTGAGAACCGTTGAAGCGGTGTGTTCCAGGTGTGTTCCAGGTGTGTTCCAGGTGTGTTCCAGGTGTGTTCCAGGTGTGTTCCAGGTGTGTTCCAGGTGTGTTCCAGGTGTGGCCACCGTGTGTCACTTTGGATGTGACCTCATTTTCTGTATTGCAGTAAAGGCTGTGAGATTCACCATGATGACTGTGTTAGGATGGAATGAGTTAGTGCTCTGTGATTTCATCTTTGTATTTTTTTCTTCCTTATTTTCTGAATAATATGAAATGATTAAAACATGCACTCTGACATCTTTTAGCTTATGATTTATCTTTTAAACGCTTTGCTGTGGCAGTTGGAGCGAAATTAATTTCCAGTTGCTCAAAGCATTTATTTCACCGATGTTATTACTCAGTTTGACTGCCAGTTAATGTCATTATATCAGTAAAAAACATCCTAGGACTTTAGTGCTTCTACTTCTGTATGCGTGCGTTTTAAATCTTTCTACTCAAAATGAAGTCTTCGAATCTTTAAGTCAACACATTAGATCAACATTATTTGTTTTTCCACAGCCCTGCCATGCCCAGCCTTCCCTGGGTTTTGACTAGACCTTGTCTGTGTAAATCTGCTGCAGTTACTTCATCTTCAGATTTCACTTTGCAAACATTACTGATCTCTGATCTAGAGTTTTGGGATCATTATTTGGCACAAGTCTTTTTTTTATTTATTTATTTGCCGCAGTCTGTTGTTGCCAGGCAACAAGCTGCTCCATCCTCATTGCTAGCGAGTCTTCCAGCAGCATGTTTGTGTTTGTGTTTGCTTTGTGGCTGGCGGAGCGGCGGACGGCACAGATCTGCCACTTTACGGAGTCCTCTTCAACTTTCCACTTATTACGAGGGCATTTGAGCGCCCTCACACAAACACAGCATCCCTCCTGCACTCAGAAACTCACACACACACACACACACACACACACACACACTTCCACTGATGCTGGCAGCAACGCATGTGGCGCTGGTGGAGGAACTGTAAATGGCTTGGGTCGGTGGAGGTGGGAATCGACGGAGCTGTGTAGGAGGCCCATTTGCGCTTTAGGCTTTCACAGAAATCAGCCCTCACCTCTGCAGGTTGGGGCACGACGCTGTTGATGCGGCGCAGTGGGAAAGTGATCGCTGAGCCGTGGTGAGAGCTCACCTAACCGTTATCCATCTCCGCCGACCTGTTTGCTCAAGCCGCCCGTCCCGTTTTACCGGAAAAATCTACTGGTGTTTGTGTTTGGTTTATGCGATTTGGCATCAGTCATGAGAATATGTTCCTCCATGTAGGTAAATTTGTGAGACAGCCGCGTGGAGGAGTATTTACACTGTACTCTGCCGGGGCCGAACTGTGATTTTTCTGTTTTTTTTTTTTGGGTGTGGTTTGAGTTTTAGAAGTTGAACCAACATGTTGATTTTATTTGAAGTCTTTGAAATTGAGGCTTTTTTTTTTCCATGCCTCCCTCCACCTCCCCAAAATGTGAGATTTATGAGAAGTGGGGCTTGTCTGGATGGCTCTGTGAACTGTTCCTGTTCACTTAATGACACTGTGACCTTCTGTCATCACTGTGCACTAAATCACTCACAGATTCACAAGAAAACAACTGATTTATTTGTCGATGACTGACAAAAAAAAAAAAACTCTGCTTTTATCAATAAAATATAACTTTGTTTCTATAACAGCCAGCAGAGTATCGGTTAATAAACCCAGTTCTAACAGTAATTTCTCTCTTTAGTTGTTTGCTTTATGAGTTTGTTGCAGATAATTTTTGGAGCTAGTTTATTTAAAGACATTGCTGCAACATGTTGAAGTTTGAAGACATTTGGTTCTTCACAACTCTCTTCAAATTCAGACACATTTTGAGATCTGGGTTTTGACTAGACATTGATTTCTTTTTAAAAAATGTTTAGTTTTGTTTTCAGCCATTCTATTATAGTAATTATCCTGCTGATATGCCAGTTTTGTGGCTTTGCTCTAATTTGACCAGAGAATACAAACTTTCTGGGTTCTCATGGAACATTTTTTTCCACTCATCAAACCTGTCGATGCTCTCACACACACACACACACACACACACACACACACACCTCTCACACTCAACCTCTCACACACGCTTACTGCTTTCTTCTATTTCGCGAAGTCTGATGTAAGTCGTGGATACGTTACAAGACTTTGATATTTTTTTAAAAATGATTAGAGGTTTACGTGAACAGACTGTTCTTGCTTCACGACTTGGAAAAAAAAAAAAAAAAGAGGTTCCCACACATGTAACGACTGCATCTGCTACTGGATCACAGACTGCTGCAGTTTTCAGATTCTCTTCAGGTCAGTTTGGAGACGGTAGTGGAAGATAGTCTCAGGAATTTAATTTGGTCTCCACCAATATAATGGTTATCTGCCTAACAATAGGTGTGCTAAGTGTGTTGTGGCATCGCATTCAAACAAACTTGAGGTTGCAATTGCTGCTTAGGTGGATCAACAAATTATTAAGCAAAGGCTAAATGTTATGTCTTGGTTTTCTGTTATTAATAAATTTGCAAAACACTCAAAAACAGTTTTTTCTGCCTTACCATAATGGGGCATTTGAGTGTAGAATTTTGAAGAATGAGATTAATTAGACACAATCTGGAATAATGTAGCAAAACGAATCAAAATACGGAAAAAGTGCAGTGATGTGAATACTTCTGGATGATGTGAGTGTATTAAGGGAGCTGCCTCAACCTTCACACTGACTTTTTTTTTTTTTTTTTTAGATTTTATTCATAAGACTGATAAATCCTAAACTCATGAACACTACCACTATAATGTAGTTTATTCTAGCTGTCAGATTAGCTACCGGTACTCTGACCTCATCATGACTTCAGGGGTAATTATGGAGCTCTTGGGGTTTTTAGCAGTTTCTCCAAACAATGCTGCAGGGAACGTTCTGGAACGTTCACTCCTTGGAAGACCAGCAGCCACATTAGCGTTAGCTTAATGATGGTTAGCAACAGCTGCTTCTCTAATGGCATTGCAGAGGTCTTTACATGTTGGGGTTATGTTAACACTCACCTAGCAACTGTCAAAACTTCACATTTTTTAAAATGGAGGTGGTCTGTGGATTGAATAACAGTACCTGGCCGTCTGCTGCGTTACCTTTTAGATTCAAGGCAAGGGTGTTAACGCAGTCACGGAGAACAACTGTGATGGACTGGCAGTCACAGAAACGTGGTTTTCTCTTGTCTGTACTTGGCAGAATAACTTTATCAGTAGGGAGCGACCCAAGCAGCCTACACAGTCCCAACACCGGTGGAACAGATGAATGTTTCTTTCTTTCTGCCTTTGGGAGGAAGAAAGAAACTCCTGTCACATCCCACTCATCCTGCTAGCTCTCCAACGTGTCCAGACACGGACCGTGGATTTCTTCCCACTTTCCTTTTCTTTTTACCTGCATACCAACTATAAACAGAGAGGTGTTTACCGAGAGAGCTCAAAGTGCCATGGCATTGTCAACCAGGTGGTTTTTATCTGATCAAGTGTGGGGAAATGGTACTTAAGGGAGGACTAAGACTGTGATGGCACATGTTGGCAGGCTTTAAGGCTAACATGTAAGGAGTTGCAGATGTGAGTCAGATGTGTTAAAGGTTAGTCAGATGAGGTATTCTTGGAAGAGATGACTCTTTGGTACATTCTTGATGGGAGGGAGAACCAGGGCTCCTCGTTTTGCTGAGGTGGGATTGACGACGTAGGAATTGAGAACCAGTTCTCAATCATCTCACCATGATTAACGGTTAAAAAAAACCTCTTTAAAACTTAAACGTAACGTTCGAAGAAGAAGACAAACAGTCTACATGCTGCTTTTCATGTTAACTCGGCTTGCAGAGGAAAAGCGTTACTCCCTGAGGTAAGAGCCCAGAAGGAACGATCTGATTTGAATGTATTTTGACACACATCAAGGCCAGCAAATCGTCTGGATTTGCATGATGAGCTGCTACACTCAGAATGAGCACCAGGAAGGATCATGATTGAGTTGCAGTTTCTGAGGCATCCCTGAAAAAAGTCGAGTGAAGATCATCAGCTGATGTGTTGCAGACAAAATAGGGAAATCAAATAAAAGCCACCTACTGGTGGTTGTATTATAAAACATAAACACATGTCACATGTGTTCCTGGTGTAAACATCTGAGGGCTGCATAATCACCAAATTGGCTCCAATGGAGGCAGGTTCCTTTGGGTCCTGTGGACGAATAGGGAAGTCCCACCAGGTGAAGCCATTAGGTTGTGCAGTTCGTCAATCTTACCTTCAGGAAGTTGATCTTAACAGAGAGGGGTTAGAACTTTCAAAATAGAAGCCTAACTAAAACAAACTTTTTATCAACCAGGTTCTTGTATCCAAGAGATGCCTTCCACCAAGCACTGCCTTTATGTTTATCTCTCTGTCCTTCTATCAATGCACCCTGCGTTTAAACAACAGTTGTGAACATCTGTAGAGCTGTTGTTTAGGCCTGAAAGCAGAGGCTGTGATAGTGATCTGGGTTTACTCAGGAGCAGTTGTGACAGTAATCAGGTATAGCCATCATAAACACCAGGAAGTGTCAAGATCATCTTTTCAGATGATCCAGTTTAAATAAACACAGTTCTGACTCGGGCCGCACAATCGCCACTGCAATTATGTTGCAGAGAAAACATCAAGTTAAAGGCTGAAATATGCAAAATTGGAGAGACGTAGGAGAATGTAGCATAATGAGGAAAAGTGGTCAGTCTTTCTTTCAGTCTACAGCAGCATACTTCTATAAGCTTTATCAAAAAAAGGAAAGTTTTAAGCCTGGTTGTGAAAGTAGACCGGGTGTCTGCCTCATGGACTAAAACTGGGAGTCTGAGAACTAAAGGCTCCGTCTCCCATTCTACCTTTAGAAGCTCTAGGAACCAGCATAAACCCGCAGTCCGAGAGCAAAGTGCTCTGTTGGGAACATACGGACAAATCACATCTCTAATGTATGATGGAGGTGATTATTATATATGTGAAAAGGAGAATCATGGATTTAACAGGGAGCCAATGAAGGGAAGCTGAAACAGGAAAAAATATCATCTCGCTTTAATTTATCAGAACTCTTCCCAGGTGTTTTAAAAGAAGATACTTCAAGTGTTCACCTGTCCACCATCAGCAGCAGCTCAACGGTCTGATCGTGGTTTAAGGTCTGACGTAGTTTTTTTTTTTTTTTTTGTCTTTCTGTCCTCCAGGTCTTTATCTCTGTCAACTGTCTGAGCACAGACTTCTCGTCTCAGAAGGGAGTGAAGGGCATGCCTCTGATAATCCAGATCGACACCTACAGCTACAACAGCTGCAGCAGCCGGCCCGTCCACAGGGCCTTCGCTCAGATCAAGGTCTTCTGTGACAAGGTGAGGGAAGGTCAAGGGCAACGGAAGCCGACTGCTCAGCGTGACTGACTGGACCCGGGTGGAATCGTTCTTTTAATTACTGTTTCCCCTCTCCTCCCCCCACTGCAGGGAGCTGAGAGGAAGCTACGCGATGAGGAGAAGAAGCAGCTAAGGAGGAGGATAAAAGGTGATGCATGTTGTTTTGTCCCAACTTAAGCTCATTTGATGTAAAATGATATTGGCAAACATTTTTTTATGGAAGCAAATGTTTGTACGATACTTTAAAGGGGCAGTATTACCTAAAGCCGACTTTTTTGAGCTTTATATCATGTTCTAAAAACATGCTTTGATTCTTTCATGCATGTTTGAGAAGTCCTTTAATCTCCTTGGCAACCATTCAACTGTGAAAAATGCTGAATGGCTTCTCGAAGGCAGTGCAGCTCCTCTGCTTCTGCCTCACAGAGCCGCACTTCCCCAGAATTCCTCCTCTCAGATCCTTCAGACTATCCAGCAGCAATTAGCAAACACTTGTTGGAACTGCGCATCTGCTGAACTCATTATAGAAGCTACTTCTCAGTGGAATGCTGGTAAAAACGTCTAAGGGTGAACAGAGGGACCATTTGACCACTTCCTGAAGGCGGAGTTTAAGAAAGACAGAACAAGAATTTTTAAAGAGACAGAAACCTAATTTCAAGGTGTTAAGTTACAAAGTCAAACATTTTTTAAGTCATTTTTGATACATATAGCATTTTTATAACAACTGAAGTTAAAATAGTTACTTGTTAGTGCTGTTTAATAGCTCAGTGTCTGAAAAACACATTCCCACCCCTTTAAGAGTTTGCTTAAAAACAAATGCTGAGCTCTCTTTCTCTCTCTGTCTGCCTCTCTTAATTAGGAAAGAACAGCAGCTTGGGGCCGAGCTCCCCCATCAGGAGGGCTGAAAGCACGCTGTTCAAAAGCATACTGGACCTGGACTCCCAGCCAGTCCTGTTCATCCCCGATGTCCACTTCGGGAACCTGCAGAGAGCGGGGCAGGTGAGAATCCAGTCGATTTGCTGACACATCCGCCGTGACGCTCGCCGCCTCCGTCTGGGCGAGCGCTTCTCACTTCTTTCTGACGCTTCCTGCAGGTGTTTGCCGTCAGCACTGATGAGGTTCTTGTGGAGAGGTGAGCATCACTGGTTCTGTTAGACATCCTGCCTGCTGCAGCTCAGTACGACACAGGGTTTGTGTTCGACTGTTAAGATGTGTTGTCCTGAAATGTGGCGCGACAGGAAAGACTTTGGAAACAAAAACATTTGTCTGAGTTCTAAATAGTTGATTTTCAAATCAAGTATTAACATTCTGGGCTGTTTGTCTGTTCATGTGTTCATCAGAGGGCTGCCTAAGAAGACGATGTCAAGTCAAGAAGAGATCTGCCCACCGCAGCCCAAGAAGTCCAAAGTGGAGCCTGAACGGAAAGGTGAATAATCCCAGTCAGATTCTTGTTTTTGTTTCCAAATATAGTTTATTCCATTTTTTAAAAAAGTTTTGCTTTTCTCATTCTGTTCTAGTTCTGCTGTATGTGAGGAAGGAGTGTGATGAGGTGTTTGATGCCTTAATGCTGCATGCCCCAACCCTCAGAGCACTGATGGAGGCGGTGAGTGATCAGCCTTTTGATGTTCAATGGTTGAAATGTGGAACGCTTCATCTGGACCTGGAATACTTTTAATGTGTTTTTTACTTTATCTTGACAGATTTCTGAGAAATACACAGTGCCTGTTGAGAAGATCACTAAAGTTTATCAGAAAAGCAAAAAAGGGTGAGAAAGTTCACAGACACAAGACGTCCGATTGATGACATGTGGTTAACCATAGGGAAGTATCAGCTTTCGCTTGTGAAAGCAAAACACATACTAATGAAAAGTAATATAAACTTAAGGTTTCAAAAGGTCGCTTTTCTTCCACCAAAATAATTAATATAACATTGAGGAAAACATAATTGCTGTATTTATACAAACATGATTGCCATTGTAGTGGAGAATGTAAATGAAAGTGTGATTTCAAGTATGCAACAAGCTAAAAATGGTCAATAAAGCTGCATCAACATGACGTAACAGCATAATAAACTGCTATTGCAGCATAATATCCAAAAGTATTAATGTAGTTGTGTGTAGGATGAAAGTTGGATCCATAAGCTTATGCTTTGGGTATGCAGTAACTAATATTTCAATGAAACTACATAATTTAGGATATTTCTATTTTAATTTGTAGGAAAGGATATTTTCTGGTGTTTACAAAGTTAAGTCAAACTAACAGAACACCACAGCAGATTGTTTATTAAAGTGCTAGAAACGACAACGTGTCTACAGATGCTAACATTCAGAACTTGAAGTTGTAACTTCTTAAGTCACAATTGGATACATGGCAAATTGAAATGAAAAGTAACAGTTACTTATTTTATTCCTTGTCTTTTTGCTAACTGATACAATTTGACCAACAAAATGAAAGCTATTACTTGATATTGTCCCCAAAATCGGCAGTTTGCTAATTGTTGTGCTAACTACAGTTAGCAATACAAATCCGTAGCAGCGACTTTCTCTATATCTTACATGCTTAAGTACTGTAGCAACATGTTCATTAGAGATATGTGTGTGACTGATATTATAATGTAGAAAGTGAGGGAACTGCAAATAAATAGGGTTTTAATGCAGCTATCTGCTATTTATTTGGCAGCCATATTGGATATTAGCTTTTCAAATCAGGATTTCAACTTCTGGGGATTTTACTCAGATTATGTGACTTAGGACTTGGAAATTTTGACTTCAGAGTAAAAATGTAGCACACCATTACATCTGTTTCTAACAGCCGCTACATGATTACGTATGCATGTTATCATGCTATGTTTTGCTAATTTGTCCTAAAAATGGGGACTGATGTGGACATGTCTTGTTTTGAGTTGGACTGGAACTGAAAACTAGTGGTGAGGATTAAAAACTAAATGGCTACCATATTATGTAAGGTTTTTAAATTAATTCCAAGCTGGGCAAAAACATTTTGATAAAGTTAATATATATAACGGCATAACCAGGAAGTAAGGTATTAGCTATAACTCTGGCTCTGTATTCTGTAGTCTCTTCCGTTTTTAACAGCATTCATTGTTTTCATGAACCACAGGGTCCTGGTGAACATGGACAACAACATCATCCAGCACTACTCCAACGAGGACACCTTCATCCTCGCCTTGGAGAGCTCAGCCGACTCGTTTCACGTCACCATGTCAGAAATCTGACCTCCGTCAGCCTCAGTGCTGTATTCAGTCATTACATTATATGGACAGAGAAAATACCTGCTGAGTGAGGCAACAGAACTGGGTGGACACTCACAAGCGTTGCAGGTAACCGTAAAGAACTGCACCAAGCAGAGTTCCCTGAACGCCACGCGGCAGTCTTAGCCAGGCTGCCTGGTTAAGAGGAGATTTTTTATACAAAGAGCCAAAACATTCGGTATACGAATGTTACCTTGTAGCAGTTGCTTTCTGAACCGTCTTTTTATTCCGTTGGAGCCGGTAATATTCCAGATCTACATAAAGCAACATGCTGGTTTGCTGAGGTTTCACAGGATGAACACAATAAACACTAGTGAGGTCTGCTGTTGGCGCCTCGTCTGCTGATGTACTGTGATCTAGCATAGCATTATTCATGGTTGAGGCACATTTTCTATGTTTACAGCTGTACACGATGTCTCTAGAAAGTAGTTTCTATGTTTTTCCTTGTTTTAGTTTGCTCTGAATTTATTCAGATTGTATTGTTTTTTTGGCATGTCAAAAGTTTGCATGCGAGTTGTAAATAGATGTCTCAGAATTTTAAGATGACATGACAGCAGTAAAGAGTTTTTTTCCTGGGTTCTTTCCAACATTATTTATATTTGCTCCAAACTGAAGAGGTTTATACAACTTTCTGAGATTTCAGATCAGAGCTTTACTTTCCTCTACTTTTAACCATACTGAAAATTATATTGAGTGTCAACTTCTGTATCATTCTATCTTTGGCACCATGATGTACAGTCTTATTCATGAATCATTAAATCTAGTTTTATATGCAGATGTCTGTGTGTGTCTCTGTCTGGTTGCAACAAAATCTGAATGTTGAGGATTAAGTCACTTTTGGAGGCTTTAAAATGTAGTTTTTACAAGAAAGTTTTTATTTTTAATCTATGCCTTGAATTTTTCTGATTATTTCCTTTGGATTGGAGTACCATATAAATATGGTAAGCTGCTATCAGTGCAGTCCTAGTTAAAACACCTTTGAAGTTCCACAGAAACGTCATCTGGTCTGATGACAATGTTGATCATTGTGGCCATAGTTCCAAAAGCTACGTTCAGTACGAAAAACGACACCGCACGTGACCAAAAGAACACCGTAGCCACGGTGACGCATTTCTGTTGTGCAGGTCAAAGGTCGCGTGAGAGGTGAAACACACAATAAATGATCTCAGTTCAATTGTTTTTACATTATAAAAGCCTCACATTTTAACAAAAATGCTTGGGTTTTTACGTCCAATGTAAGACAGAATCACAATTTAATGAAACAAAAATGAACCACACACACACCACATGAATATGTGCACGCAGTATGCCATAGATTTAATTCTTGCCTTTTAATTGACCAAAAAAAGAACAAAAAATGAGAGAATCCTGTGTTTCAAAACGTCAGTCACTAAAATACAGGATACCTTACAAAACCTACAAAATTCAACAATTACAAACATTTTGTTCAACATATAACCATCCCATAGTATAAATTTATACAATACTGTTTTGTTTTTATTTGGCACTTGATCACAATTCGCTAATTTGTATTTGACAGAAATATTACACCTGACGCATTTCTTTTTTTTTTTTTCCTTTTGTAAGAAAAGCTTCTCCGTGTACATTTATAAAAAACAGTAAAAGCGACACATTGTGACAGCATCGTTGCAGTAGTTCGAATTCTCTGCTGGTCTTCTTTAGCATTTTTCTGAACATTCAAAGCTTCTCGATGCTCGGTTACATTCACGGGGCGGCTTCAGGTGGATCCTGCTCAGACTCTCCTCCTGAACGCGGGGCGAAGCCGAGCGAGGAGACGGAGGCGATAAATCCGAGCGAAACCTCCTGCGCGCATCCGGTGGGATGCGCTCGATGTCTGACCAACAGCCCGTCGTTCCGCTGGCAGTTTGAGTATCTATGAACTTATAGTATAAACACACATGCGCCTAAGTCACATGCAAACGTGTCGTGTTAGTTTACATGCCCGTGTACCCAACGACTACATGCAGCATTTCATTAAACAAGTTAAAAGAGAGTGTGAGGCGTTTCTGCGCGCCTCACTTTTTAGTCGAAATAAAAGAATCTGGTCCGCATGCTTGATATCCGGTGACATTTAAATAAACATCTTCTATTATTATTATTTTCATTATTATTATTTCACCACAACTTTGTTCGGAAGCGAACGTTCTGGACTACATGGAATTGCTCAATGAGCTTAGGTGCACTTCAAAAGAAATACCTACACTGTACTCGAAATACCTGGAAAGACTAAGGTGTGTGTTGTGTGAGAAGCTCGAGCGCACCAGCACTTCCTGTGCTCTTACTTCCAATATTTCAAAAATAAAACATAAAGGAACAGACGGAGGGAGAGGGACGCTCGTCACAAAGTCTAAGTACGGATCCGGGAGCATATGCATAGTAGCATAATGTTACGCGATGTGTCCGTTCCAGCACGATATATAAAACAAACAGTCTATCAAGTTTAAAAACAAAAACAAAACAAACACAAAAAAACATGTCTTACGGTAGAAAAGAAGAAAATGAAAGCGGGACTCATTGTGAGCGAAGGACAGACTTCACAGGTCCTCTCTTGCTCACCTACAGCACGTGCTGTATCTATCTCTCTCTCTCTCTCCCTCTTCTGCACGCGCTCAGTCTGTCGCACGCGGCGCTCTGTGTGGACCTAACTGGAAGTTTCGAGAGAACAGAGAGCCAAGCAAAGACACTGATACAGAGACTCCAGTTTACACTGCATATATACACACAACCTACGGTAAACCTTCTCTACACTCTAACAGGCCTACAGGAGAACTGAGGAGATTCATTACAGTCAGAAAGGGGCGGTGAGGGTGGTCTGTAACTGGAAGTGGTGTGGATTTTGCCTGGATTTCAGACAGACAGCTGTTTAGCTGGTGGGTTGGGGAGAGGGGCGTAGAAGGAATATTAACGATGAATTAGGCTCCTGCGGCCATCTTTAAAAAGTCCTCAGTACATGTTGAAGGCCTGGATTCTTCTTCATCTTCATCTTGTCATTCTTCATCATCAGTCTGCTCCATAGTGCAGAGTTACAGGCATGTAGAGTCACCCAAAGAAGCACTGTGAAGAAAACAATCTCAAGTCAGTCAATGTGTCTGTGCACAGATTATTTTAATATCTGTGTGGATCTGCATGTCTAGCAAAGCCAATCACACCTCCTGAATTTTTTCCCTTTCATCGCTTGCTGACAAGCGTCAGTGCTTTTTTTTTTTTGTCAAATTAAAACTATCTTTTGAAAATGACATCCTGAAAGCAGGTTTCACTGAACTCATAATTCTGTATTAAATTTTTTATTAGTCGGATATAATATTCTCATTTTAAATGTCATTTTAAATGTCATGTTTTCATTTGTAAGTGGAAAATCCCCTTCGATAACAGAAATAAAGGCTTTCAAACAACCATCTGTGTGGAATCGATCTATATAATGTGTGGAAATCTGTTCAAGAAATATGTATATTTTAACATTTTATTAGGAGAAAATAAATGAGTGGAGATCAGGAGTGCCGTCCCTTTAATGCAGCGCTCAGATGACACGCTGTATGTCAGTGTGTTGTTATTGCGCAGTGACAGGATGCTTTCTCCAAGCTGCAGTTGGTCTGCAGCATCACTCAGTGAGTTCTGGGAAGCGGGCCTCGTGTTAATCACCACGGCTGGGAATCCACTGACTCACACTGAGGTCACACCGCTTTCCCTCTACCTGTTAGAGCAAACTCACACTTCACCCTGAGTGAGTGGAAGGTAATATCTCACCAAACACACTGTTAAAAAGTGCTACTCAACCCATTATGTTAAAGGAGCTGCATAAAAAGCAACTCTCTTTTTTTTTCTCCACACAGCGTTTTTTTTTTTTTTTTTTTCATTCAGCGTTGGAGAAATAACAAAATGTCTTTCAATGCAAAAACTAATTCTTCAATTATTGTTGATCTACTTTCTACTTTAGCACATTTGAAATAGAGGAAAAACTAACCCAGAAGTAAGTTTTCAGCAAGTTGTAGGAGCTTGTTTTAAGTAAATAATTCCTCAACATGGATAAAAAAGCAGTTCAGCTGGGAAATTATTTCACTTACAAGACATTTTTCACATGTTAAAAGTAAAATAATCTGCCAGTGGAGCTAGTATTTGTAATCATTATTAAGTTACTGTTTACTTTAAAAAAGCTGATATATTATTGGTGTCCACAGTGTGGCACGAGGGCCATTTGTAGCCCTTGAAATGATTTTGATTGGCCCCATGACAACGAGTCAACAACGGTAAAAAAACTTACTAACAAAATAGAAAACAACTTACGACCCCAAACATTTGTAAATTGTTTTTTCGTTTTTCTTTTAATAAGGCAACAGTCCAAAGTTTTTTGTTTACGTTTTGGATCATTAAGGATTTATAGATTTCATAAAAATGGTGTTTACTTTCAAGTAGGTAAAGTTTAAAACAAGAAAAATTACAATAAACTCCTTTTTGCATTTTAAATTGAATGAATTTTGCAGCCTGCAAGTAGTTTCCATTTGCCAGTTTTGGCCTCGTGGGCAAAAGGTTTGGACACCACTGACCTTTAATCTGCTGAAAAGTTATTTGTATGTTACTTTTGTCATATTTACACTATAAACCAGATAAAAAAATTACTTGGTGAGATTTTGTGTTTTTGCAGTGTTCACCATTTGTTAGGCTGGAATCTGGGAAACTTTTACAATACGCTACAGAAAACGTGAATCTGACCAACCTACACCTGTCTAGCAGAGATGGTGAAAATATGACTTTAAAATAAAACTGAACCAATACACTTTTAATCCAATAAAGTAACATTTCACAAATGTCTATAAATGACATTTAAGGGCTTTAAATCAATTTTTCTGCAGGTTTATCTCCAGCCTACCAGGTCACCTCCTACAGCGCTGCAGCTGAGCCCTCCCACACCAGCAGGGCTGGCTGCCGGGGAGGAACCAGGCTTCGTGGGAGAAGAGAACAGCCTGTGAGGCTGGACCTCTGCCCTGCCTCGGTTACATCAGCACCGCAGTCAGGTTTGCACGACTCTGAACCCATGAGGCGTTTCTGCTCTTCATCACCTGTCCTCTAACTGCCTCAAATGAACTTTTAGTGGAAGAGACTGATGGAGAGTTAGGCTTACAGATTGCGGAGCTGCCTCGGGTTTAGAACTGGCCGGCGCTGCTGGGGTCGCACTGCAGCAGGCGGACGATGGACGGGTCACTTTTTGCTCCTTTGATGAACTCTTCCAAAGACAGTTTACCTGTATACGCGCACACACACACACACACACACACACACACACACACACACACACACACACACACACACACACACAGCAGCAGCAGCAGCAAAAGCAAGAAAGCAGGAAATGTTTCAATGATCATGTGGAAATTCGAGGATGAAAAGACTCAATAACACAAAAGAAACGCTAACTTTTATGCGACTTTGACAAAGTTATTTTTTTAGGGATTCTCTATGAACTCTGGATTTTTAGTGCTCAGGAATGACCACCAGGTGGCAGTGTTTGGATGTTTAAATCACCCTCAGACTCTGGCTTCTTCCATACAAGCCACCCATTCGTCCTCCTCCTTCTCTTCCTCAGATGATAAAAAAGTACTTCCTCGTTCTGCCCCCTCACATCATGTCTGTGTTAATAGCTTCACACGTCACGTTTGAAGCATCGCGGTTTAAACGCTTTGGTTTGGTGTGTGTGAAGCTCATATGTCCCAATTCTACCGTCACAAACTGTTAGGATTCTCAGAAAAATGTAAACAGAGAAAAGAAAGTCTGATCTTCCAGTTCCAGATTCCAGTTCCTGTTTGAGTTCAGCTGCAGAACTACTCTGGCTCTCTGCTGTAAGATTTCAGAGGACAATTCTGCAATCTTTCAACATGAAGTGGAATGAAACTAACAACATCTGCAACTGGCACAAAAACAGTCATCTGGCTCAATATATACATTTTCTCAAAACACTGTAACTGAGAGACACATTTATTGATCTGACTCATTAACTATTACATGTATTTATTTCTGGTTCTTTTCCCTCCTTTATTAGTTCATTAACTTTCCTTTTTAAATCCATTTTCACATTCCTGTGATTCCTTTTTACATTCCTATGTACATTAGAGTCATTATGTCATTCTGAAGGAACATGGAGAGTCATGGTGGGAATATATCACACTGAAACAGAGATGGCTGCTTTGCTTTGTTTCAATCTTTGAATTATTATTATTATTTTTTTACATTTATTTTCATATTTTACACTGCAGATGCACCGATTGCAGTTTTCTGGCCGATTGCTGATCTTTAAGAAAAAACATTTTGGTGCCCTCGTCTCTAAAGAAAAAAATATTTTAAAAATACAAATTTTAGTACAATGATACATACTCCTATATGTAAAAAAATGCAGTAACTTCATAATTCTCAAATACTTGATGTTATTGCTACCAGAGCAGATAGCCTGACTAATTGACAAACTAATAACAAAGTTACACTATTCAGTGCTTAAGTTGATACAACTTTAGCAGGTGCTTAGTCTGCACATATAAAATCAAAATTGCAGGTGTATGTTTATAGGTAATTAATACTGTAACAATCAATATTGTCCAGTCCTGGCCACAGTGGAAATAATTACAGGATATCTGTTGTAAATTTAATTAATTACATCATCTTCAACTTTTCATTATTATTATTATTATTATTATTATTATTATTATTATTATTAAATTGTTGTTAAATAGTGTGATACCATGAAATTTTGGTCATTTTTATCAAAGGTTATGATTCTCATACTTTTCCATGATTAGTGTTGTGTGAAAAGAAAAAGTATTTTCTTTAACATGTTTTTTCTTTTAGCTGAAACGAGCAGAAAACCTCCTTCTGTTTCTCTTCAGAGGAGTTTTGACACCTACAGGAATGTTTCCAGCTGTGTTTTACAAACAGTTCATTAAACCAGTTCTTTCTGAGGGAGGCCACTGATCCAAGAGTGTGCAGATAGACCCAATAAAAAAACAGCACTGTGTAAGACAAACTCACCGTCTCTGTTGGTGTCCATCTGCCTGAAGATCTTCTCCGTCCTCTTCTCAGGCGTCGACTCGTCCTCAGGCATCTTCATCACAGACGACACCATCTTATATATCGCCTAAAGAAAAGGACACATTGCTGTTGGAGTAACATTTTAACATCTCCCCTGATTGATAAGGCATCTATGACTCCCACAGTCATGAAGAGGCTAAGCTAACATGACTATGAGGTCAGCTCACCACTCCGAGTATAACAGTGTGTTTTGTGTGTAAACTGTCATTACACCAGAATCTTTTTATAAGCAGAGCATATTAAAAATTTTACTCCAGTTTTATGACTGCAGCATGTGAAGCTTCTGCTGGCAGAAAACCATTTTCAGAACAGTGCCAGCCCAACAACTGGAGAAGTTATTGCAATAAACCATTATCTTGTTGTTTGGAGACCTTTTTCAAGTAATACCAAGTAATACGATCGTAATGGCATAATAATGCAAGAACAAATTCTTAGAGGTCAATAAACTTTCAAATCTATTGAACATTTAACACTGGACCTGCAAGGCTTTTTAAATATCCAAAATAAATGAGCAAAAAAACCAAGAAATAACAAATAAAATGAATAATAAAGTCTCTACTCCAAACCAAAACTCCAGACTGAAGACTTTCATCATCCAGTTTTTCGTAGAAAGAGAATAATGATAAATCATGCAAAATGGAAATGATTGAGTTTGTTTCCATTCATGATGTGAATAACTGATTTGCTCCTCATTGCAACAGTTTACTAGCAAAACTTTTCTTCTGTTTCATGAACAACTCATGAAAGGAACCGTTCAGAAGTCGTACAACCCGTCTCATTCAGAGTGAACGAGTATGAAGTCATTCTGCTCGTTCCGCTCACGTTCACGGCTTAGGTAGACAAACATATGCACGCACACAAACCCTGACAGACTATTTACCCGTGTTGCGTCTCCCCCTGCTCTGTGCTGCGTGGCAGGCTGTTTGGCAGTAAACAGTGGAATCACAGCCCACTCTCTGTGTCTCTAATGGGGAGGTGGGTTTGAGGGGAATGGGAGCTGATATGTGAGCAGAGCAGGGCTGATTGTGATTACAGGCCAGCCAGAGCTCCATATAGGTGTTGATTATGCTACCTATTACCCAGAAGCAGGATGGAGGAGCAGCCGGTTCAGAGAGGAGCGGAGGGACAACCAACACTGACACTTAATATCAGGCCCTGATTTCAGCACAGAGCCGGCTCTGTTATTATCTGATGAGTGTTCAGGACGTTTAGCCAATATCACAGTCAGCTGTCAGCCTTATCTGGAGAAACACACTCACACTGGATCTAGTTCCTAAATCCCTACATGACAATAAGGAGTGAAATGATGGGACGTGCACCGCGTGTCGTCTTAACTCGATTTACTCTGAATTAATTCCCTAAGACCTCCAAATGCTGCATATGATTTCCCCCCCAACAGGGAGCTGTTATCTATTTGTTGCTGTGCAATCTCAATATGATCAAAATCACATTTCCCACTGAAGATGAGACGCGCCAACTGTGTGCAGAGTCTCTCCCTCAGGAGGCGCACTCACTCATAAATTCAATCAGTCCATTAAGTTTTTTTCTCTCTTTATGTAACTTCTGTATCAGAGCAGTAGGGTCGTAGTAGGTAGAAAATTGATCAAATTTCCAAATTTTGAGATTAATTTTAAGAAATTTTCAAGACAAAACAAGAACACTTCTGAGTTTGTAAAGTCCAAAAAAAAAATTTGCAAGAGAAAGACTCAAATTTTGGGATTAAGCTCAGAAATTTTCAAGAAAAAACTTCTAAATTTTTGAGTGTAAGAAGTCAAATTTGACTTTTAGAAATTTTGTGAGGTTGAAAAGTATAGAATTTGCCATGTCTTGTGAAGATAAGGCAACAGGAACATCTTGACATCTCTCACTTTCCACAAATACTTAAAGTGCTGTTAGGATCTTAACCTCATTTCTAAAATCTGATTTTAAATCAGTGTAAAAAAGAAAAGTATGTCATTTTTACACATTTCTTTAGTTGTTGCTCCCCCCCCCCCTCGCTTAAATGTTTCAGAACATTTAATGTTCTGAAACGAATAAAATGTGCTGTTAGGAAATTAATAAAAATAACCAGAGTAAGCAAAAAAGTTCTGTCAAATAATGGTTTCATTTATTAAAAGGAAGAAAAAAAAAAAAAAAAAGATCCAAACCAGCTATGTGGGAATGTAGCTATTCCCTGTCAAATCATGCATGTTTTGTTCCAGTTTCACATTTTACAGCTAAGCCTAAAGAACTTCAGACCAAAATAAAGACATCATTTAAATAGAACCGTTCTGACAACATGAAGTAGGCAGAAGGATCTCAAAAAGGAGCCCTAATATAGAAAAGAACATATAAACTTGTCTCACAATTGTCAAAAACCATTTCTAAGTTTTAGAGTGGCCTAGTAAATGTCCATACTAAAATCCAAAGGAGATAATGTGACTTTAAACAGGCTGTTCCAACTTCAACACCTTTCAATACTGAGGAAGGAAAACCATTGTGCAGCAGACTGAGTGGGTTAACTGAGGACTTCAGAGACTCATTGCCAGTTTATTGAAAACGCTTCATGGCGGTTATTGCCTCAAACCACTTTGGAGGTTTGGGGGGCAATTACTTTTTCACACAAAGCCAAGTTGATTGAGAAAGTTTATCTTAATAAATAAAAGTTGTTTTTTTTAACACTTCCTTGGATGATTTTTCTTTTTTTTTTTATGATTTGAAAAACTTAAGAGGAACAATTCTGAAGCCGGCAAATGTTTTTTTCTGGCACTGTATGCCCTGATGAGTAAAACCTTTGAATTTAAATACTTCAGTGTTGCTGTTTTACATGTTGTCAGCTTGTGTTAACCTTCAGCTCCCTTCAAATTCAAATTCAAAAACACTTTATTAATCCCAAAATGAAATTAAATTTCGTTGTAGCTCAGTTCAGATTCTTCAAAGAGTTACAGGTGCTGGTCATAAAATTAGAATATTGTGATAAAGTTCATTATTTTCCTTAATGTCATAATAAAAATTAAATTGTCATATATTTTAGATTCATTGCACACCAACTGAAATATTTCAGGTCTTTTATTATTTTAATTTTGATGATTTTGGCAAACAGCTCATGAAAACCCAAAATCCCTGTCTCAAAAAATTTTAATATTATGAAAAGGTTCTCTGAACGAGCAATAAAAATAATCATCTGAATCAACAAAGTAACTCTAAACACCTGAAAAAGATTCCTGAGGCCTTTAAAAACTCCCAGCCTGGTTCACCGCAATCATGGGTCAGACTGCTGACCTGACTGCTGTCCAGAAGGTCATCATTGATGCCCTCAAGCAAGAGGGTGAGAAACAGAAAGAAATTTCTGAACGAATCGGCTGTTTGCAGAGTGTTATATCAAGGCACCTCAGTGGAAAGTCGGTGGGAAGGAAAAAGTGTGGCAGAAAACGCTGCACAACGAGAAGAGGTGACCGGACCCTGAGGAAGATTGTAGAGAAGGGCCGATAGAACTCAGGTAAAAATACTTAGCAAACAGCACACAAAGCACAAAGCTCTCTTTCTAGCGTGGGGAAGTGCTAACCATACTAGCTAACAGTTGGGCTAGCAGCGGTTCTGCCTGGGTGGCTCAGTCAGAGTTTTAAGAAGTGAAAAGGCAAAAGAAAGACTTGCCATCCATATGTCAACAGTGTCATCAGAGGAAGCCGAAGCCAGTCTGAACTGCTCCAGCTAAATGTGAAAGATTCTCTTCCACTGGACTGCTTTCTTCTGCCTCATCAGATAACCTGTATGAATGCCCCCCTCCCTCCGCCTGCCAGCAGGAACAATTACCCCCGCCCTGCACCCGTCTGCTCCGCTGACAGCACAGCCTTCCAGATGAAAGACATGCAGGCGTGAGATATCAACTGCTGATGAGTGGATGATGTAGCTTTATGCGTTTCTATGTTCGGCTTTCGCCATTGTCTGAAGAGCCGCGCCGACTCTGATCTGTCCCATTCAATTACTCCCACAGTAAGGCTAATTATGAGCATCAGCAGCGTTTACACACTCTCTGCAGGAGAGAGCATTAAATAGTGGGAGAGAGCTGGAGTTCTCCGTCACTGGCCAATGGCGGCCGGTGTCTAACGAAACATAAAAGCATCAGTGGGAGGGATGGCAGGGTCCTCTGGGTGAAGCATCGGAAAGTGGCGGCAGTCACGCGGCTGTAGCTGACTCTACTCGTCACAAAAAGTGAAATCTGAATAGCGAGCTGTCCAAAATGAAGATTAAAAACAACAATCATTATGTCCTTCTAAAGCAAATAATTCTAACTAGGTGCTTTTTAATACCTAACACACTTCAGGTGAGTTTCAAACTGCAGGAACCAGAACTGAAAGCATTCAGATCAGATGGAGAAATTCTCTTTTTTTGTCTCAAACTGAAATCTCACTTTGTGCTGCAGAGAGTGGCGAGCCGTCACCTCAGCGGAGAAAAGGTGAACGGATGACAGAGTAAATGTTGTGCCCACGAGCAATTACAGTATTTTATCTGAATAACTGGCAGGTGGAGAGGTAAGAGGTGCAGAAGACCTTCTTGCTGCTGTGTGATGCAGAAAAACCGCAATACTGAGAAGAAATGATGAATGTGTGGCATATACTCTGACCGTTAGATCAGTGCAAACACAATTTATCACCTCAGGTTAGTGTGAAAGGTTCTTAGATAAATGAAATAAATAATCAGGGATCTGGGGGCCCAATTTAGCTCTAAAATCATGAAGCTTCAACTCCACCTTTAGAATATTTAAACATTCCTTGTTATGCCAGCAGCAACTTGTTGAAATATTGAGAAATAATGCATTCTGGTGGCACTGATAGTGAAAGTAAAAGTATGTTCAGTAAATTTGATGCCAAAATATATAGCTTCACAAGACACTCAGTATTCCTCATTTTAACTTTTTACTGTATTTTGTGTAGTAGTTATCATAAAATTACTACTTATGTCTTCTAATATTATGACTTTATTCTCATACTATTACTACATATTTCTCTCTTATCTTATTACAACTTTATTCTCATATTATTTCTACTTCATTGTCCTATGACTATACTCTCGCATTGTTATGACTTCATTCTAGTATTTTTTTTTTCTTCCCCTGTCAGTAATACTCCATCATATTAATGTGATGATGATAAACTGACTGATTAGTGTTTCTGCCACTGTTGTTTCTGTGAGATGACCCACACATATCAATATATTTCAAAATATGGTTGGGTGTAGTTATTCATGTGTTGTTAAGTGACACCAGTGTGCTAAAAATGCCTGTAATGATGATTATAATAATAGGAAAGTTTTATTTTAGACCAGTTCTTGTGTTTCCTCCTCTGACTGGATGTAGAAAAGATTTGTAGCAAACAGAGACTGGTGCATTTTTCTTATTGTCCCTTCCATCACCATGGCATTTGATACCACAACATATCATAATGAAATTTTGAATTTCAGTTATAACTACAGTAGGAAGGAAATCAATTCTCAATTAACTACAGCTACATGAAGATGCAGATATGTCTACTAGTCATGTTTTCCCTCGTTTGCGTAGGTAAGCCTGGAGAAAAGCCTGTAAGAATCTGAGTCAGTGCGTTCAGCACTTTAGTCTTTGCAAACAGTTTAAGATTCTAATGGGAAGCAGGCAGAAGGTTGATGTCATTAGGCTGCAGAAGGAAGAGACAGGTTGAGGTGTGACTCGCTGCAGTCTGGGTAAGGTCAAGGTAAGAACATGGAACACATGTCAGATCTCTTTCCTTTAACTTACTGCAGCTGCCTTGAAAAAAGTGAAGGAGGCTTAATTTAAGTCTAAAACTTTCATACATGTAGCAACAGGCATAAACAGTCACAGGAAATGATTTCACTGAATATGAGAAAGACACAGAGTTATAAAGTAATCAGGAAGTAAAACCAGCCGCCGAAGCTGCTGTCCCTGCCAGAAGTTTACATATCAGCCGGAAAGTCAGAATCATTTTGAGCTTTTGATGAGTTTTAAATTTTTCTCCACCATATAAAACATAAACTTAAAATAATTCCACCTAGTTGTATTTAAGAACCACTACATTTGGATATCGTGTAATTGCACCACTTCCAGCAGAGACTGGTTTAGGTAAATAATTAAAAAAGTGAACTTCCTGAACTTTATACGGAAGTTCAGTCCGTATGAAATCATACGGACTGAACTTCGCATTTCTCTAGAGAACCGCTCAAAGGGCTCGTACACTACATGTCTCACTCAGCTAGATTAACCCTACTCAACACTGATACACACATCAGTAGACAACCTGGGGTCAAGTGCCTTGAATAAGGGCACAAAGGTCATTTCCTATCAGAAAAAAACTTCTTGGTTACATGAAAAACACCTAGGTGTAAATTTGCCAGGTATGAATAATCTTGAGTTTATTAGTTAATGTAGAAGAATCAAAAAGAAGCTGTCCTGTTGTCAAAGCTCAGACCACAAAAACGCCTGTTTAACAAAATGAAATTCACTTTAAACTGTAAAATAAACGGAATTTAAAAATGCATAAACATGGTTGGCAGGTTTTTGCTGAAATAGAATATTTAATTCTATATTTTTGGTAAATATTAGTCACATTTTGGATTTGTAAATATGTTAAGTAGTCTTTGGCCTCTAGTCCACATGTGGATATTTGGGAAAATTTTTTCTTATACTTCACTTTTCATTAATGCAAAAACTCAGTTTCAAATCACTAAAAATAAATACTTATAAAAACTCCAACCAAAGTGGAGATTTGATAAAATGCTGCATTTGTTTTCATGGGAAAACAGAGATTTAGGGACTGTGACAAATAATGCACCAATATATCCACTTAATTGCTTTGACATGATTCTAAATCAACATCGTTTTGTCTTACTAACTTCATATTCTAACAGGCTATTTAAAAGTAGTTCAAACTATATATTTTTCCACATCAATGAACCTTCTGGTGCCATGTTTAATTTCTGACAGGAAATCCTGATTGCTTTGAAGCAATCTGGTTGGCTGACAGGTTTAAAAAAAACAAAACAAACAGGGCAGTGGCAGTCAGAACGTAGAGGCAAAAAGAGTTTTTACATCAACAAAACATATTAAAAGCTCAGACGCATTTCAATGTTCACAAAAAGTGGGATCTAGAACGACTTATCTCCCCGAATCCATGTGGTAGAAAGAGCCACATCCCGCTCCATGTCTTTCAGAACTTCCTCTCACTTCCTGGGTATTCTGTTCTTAAAATATCAGCAGAGGCTCACAGTATCAGACACGGGCTGTGTTACGGATACATCTACAGCACTGTTAGGTTTTACTTTAGTCCAATGTTCTAGTTCTTACATGTGTTCCCTAAAAGTCAGTCAAGACACAATCAGGGAGTTTTAGAATGTTTTCTGTACTGCCTGCAGCTGGTTAAATATGATGCGAGACACTCACCTGCACTATCTCCAACATCTCAGCTTTACTGATGTACCCGTTCCCGTCCAGGTCGTACATACTGAAGGCCCACTTCAGCTTCTGCTCCAGCTTGCCGCGGGACGTCACACTTAAAGCGATGATAAACTCCCTAAAATCTATCGTCCCGTCACCGTTGGCGTCGAAAGTGCGAAAGACGTGCTCAGCGAACTTGGAAGCGTCTCCGTATGGAAAGAAGTTTCCGTAAATCTTCTTGAACTCCTCCATGGACAGGTTCCCACTGGGGCAGTCCCTCAGGAAGCCCTTGTACCACTCCTGGATCTCATGCTCGGTGAAGTCTGTGCTCTCCAGCAGGTCCTGCATCACCTCGGGACGGAGCTTGCTGTTCTGCTTCCCCATGTCTGTTTGTCCTGTCAGTCACTCAGCTCGCTGCTGGGAGGGAGACACAAAGGAAAGATGGTTTGATTTTAGGACGCCATAGTTAGCATGCACTTCAGGACGTCTAGCTTTCATCTCAGGAGAACAGTTCAAAGTTTACATGTTCTTACATTTTGAATTTTGATAAATGCATGTTACGCAGGTCTAAAGGTGAGGAAATAAAGGTGGATTTTGTCCAACGAGAATCTGTGTCACTTTTGATGTGTTTCTGTTCTGAGTAATGTGAGTGTATTGGGATCAGGAGTGTGGAATTAGCAGAGGGATGGGCAGCTTTAGTTTGTGTGTTGTTACTTTTTTATATAAATGTTCATACTTTTCATGCAATGACCATCTCCACATGAAATTTGCTCTACAGTCATATTCAATAAATTAAAATATGCATTCTGATTAAGCTGAGTAGTCCGACAAAAAACAAACAAACACTTTTACCTTTAAATTTGTGACTTTTCACAGACTTTTTTGTTAGATTTCTGACATTTCTTCAGTTTTCAGATTTTTTTTTTCAATTTCTGACTTTTCTTCAGGTTACTGAAGAGTGTTCAGTGCACATTCTGAACATGCTTTTCATTAAGGCTACATTTCTGTATTAAAAAACTTGTTTCATTGGTCTTAATCAATGTTTTAATTTAAATATGACATTTTCATTAACTGCAATCAGAAACACCAGCTTTCAAATATCTTCCTGTTTGTAATTAACTTACATAAAGTGATAAAATTCTGGAAATTAAGTAAACTTTTCAATAATATTCTAATTTATAGAATGGGTCTTTATGAGGGTCAACAAATATTACCTAAATGAATCAGAAAGTAGGCCAAGCTGTCAGTTTGACTTTCCGTTTCAAACATGTCTCTTCGTCAATGCAGGTAGCTCATATTAATGTGAAATTAAGCAATGTTATTGGGCCGTTGTGTGACGTTGATTCAATAAAAGTGGTGCGGTGGACATGGTGTGTGAGAACCGAATCAGTCTTGTGGTTAAACTTTTCAATATGTCCCAATAATGTAATCTTTGACTTACCTGGAAAATGATTTTCCTTTGCTACTATGTATTACTACACCACTGAATCAAAAGATACATATCCAATAATGTGGCAGGACCATTACTTTAAACATAAATTAGACTTTTTTCAGTTAATTTTTCGTTACGTCCCAGTGCTCAGTTTTTATCTGCAGCTTCTGACTGTTCACAATTCATTATAGGCAACTGGAACCAGCAAAAGTTTGCCAACATAAAAAAAGTGTTGAAGCGTGAGGTAGGAAAATGATCTACTTGAATAGTTAAATAGAAAACTTCACAAAGTATGACCCAAAAATTAAAACACCTCAAAGACACCCTCATTTGGACAGAAGAAAATCTCTCCTACAAACTCCTGGAGCCCTCCATGGAAAGCAGATCTGTGTACTCAGAGTAAACACAGCACCATATGCACACCGTGCCTGTAATAATCCCATTAAACTCTCTCGATTAAACGCCAAATTAGGCTGAGATGCACAAGAAGGAAAACGTGGTGTCATCAAATATTACGTAAGATGAGGTATTTAAAGAAGATCCTCCACATTAATAAATTCTTGAGAAACTATTTCTCCCCATTCAGAAGTTATCTACAGTGTTTGTGTTTGTAGTTCAGGTCTTTATGAAGCGGATGCAGCTTTACAATGCCCATTCGCGCTGTTTATACTCAATTTATAAGTTCCTGTTAAATGAGAAATGCAATATTTGCTTAAAATATTCACCCAGACAGAATGGTTGACAAGCATTTGATTGAGGATAAAGTGACACGTCTACTTTCAGGGAACACTGGCTGACTGCAGGCTGAGAGTGGAGAAAGGTCAGCTGAAAATTATAGTCATAAAACATCTCAAGGAACACACCTCAGAGTACTTTTTATCACAATAACTCGCTCACTAGAAACTATACAGTGTTTCATTTTCAAATCAGCTTAATGGTGACATCATGGGCAAAAATTCCCAAGTAGCTCCGTTCATAAAAATGTTTTGTTCACACAGCAGTGTTGGACTTCCAATGAGAGAAATGAGTGACACGGACAAAAAATCAGCCTGCTGAGATCAGAACAGTGAGAAGAGGCACACTGGTGATGACTTGAGCCTGTCTCTTTCTCTGCTAGCACAAACAGGAAGTGCCTGGTCATAAAGAGATTGCACTCAAATATCGTTTGTATCTTTTTGTACAACAAGCGTTCATGCTCGTATTGAAGTAGCTCTTAATATTTTGCAGCAATCCAATGCAATTGGGAGTGAGAAATAGCTTAATGGCCGACCTCTTTGGTTTGCACATGCCTCAGTGTTTGAGATTGTATGTAAAGTAAAAGTGTCAGGAAATGAGTCACTTGTATCCACAAAACCACAGTGAATTAAAGGCTGCAGTTGGAAACCATAGGAGATGAAATTGACTGCACTGGTGTTGGAGTTCACATCCCTTCAGTGGCTGCAGCAGTCTCACTTTTTTAACATATCAGTGTTGACCACTTTCACACAAATTTGCTCTGACTTTTTTGTGTTATGAATATACAGATATACATGCAAATGTAAGCAGCACAGTTCATATATATTTGTGTGTGTGTCCAGTGTGCTAGGTGCTTTTTTTAGGGTAATGTGGTCTACAGACCTGATAGCAGCATTGATGTTGCATTTTTAAGCATTGTGGTTCAGTGAGACAAGCTAATGTCTAAATATTCACACAGACAAGGTTCTGCTATGTAAGTGTATCAATTAAGATGTTGACTTTTAACTATTTTTTAAGTTGTTTAAAGTGGTTGCTTAAAGTGGTTTGGAACACTTGCATAGCATCTCATTAGTTTCCTTAAACAGATTTCTGACCGTAAAATACAAAGTTAAGTACAGGCAGTTGACTGCATTTAGTTTTTCTGCGGTCCAATCAGTAGTTGTTAAGGGAGATCACTCAAAACAGCAAATGCTGCTTTCACGGTTGTGCTGATGGATCAGAGAGGAGTTTTTCAGGCTGCCGTGTCTTTACACTCCCATGGCAAATCAGACAGAAGCGGAAAGCTGGGAATGACAAAGCGTCTAAGTGACCATAACATCCCTAAGCTGTGCTTCTGCTGTGGAAAAAAAATGAACAAAAACAATTAGTTCTCCATACGGAGGCAAAGCATGTGCATGCACTGAATTTATGCTGATTTGTTTAGCTACTTTAAGGTGTTTTTCTTGGATTCCCTAGAGTGTAAATAAATGTTACTTGTTTAATCTTTTTTTTATCAGTTTTTACCAAAAGCTCCTATAAAGAATATTTAATCCATAATTTCTCTTTCCACAGTGTAAACAAGATGATGGTTTGGATTTTCCTCAGTGGTAACATTTCAGTTTGTTGCCAAGCTCTGTATCTATGAGAGTTCCCACCTGACAGTAAGTACTGATACCAAACAGCTGAAACACACACACACACACACACACACACACACACACACACACACACACACACACACACACACACACACACACACACACACACACACACACAGTAACAAAGCTGTTATCACCGACCCTGGGTGCTTTGTGACCTGTAATGATCCACTCTACCTGCAGCCTGCAGATATACACCTGTTGCCACTCTACTGCTTTTGATGACATCCTCAGCCAACCAAGGTCGCTGCTGCAAACCGACCTGTGTGACTGTGAGGACACTGTGGGAGTGTGTGTTTGTGTGTGTGTTAGTGTTAAATTACTAAAAAGCAAAATTCCTCAGAGTGTTGTTCAAGGAATTTTTTTTGTGCTAAATATGCTAAACAACTGTCAGGGACTTCAATGAATGCACATAAGACCGTGAGTGGACTTGAGAGTACAGAAATGTCAAAATATTTTAGATAATTTAAAGAAAAATTTAGCTAATCTTTAGAATACAATAAAAGCAAGTTTCTTCACTCTTTTTTTCTGTCTTAACTCTGTGTGTTTTCTTATTGTGCATGAATTCCTCTCAGATCTATCAGCATGAAAACATCAAAAGGCAATGTGACTGAGCTGTCACTTTACCACAAATACACCACAATCTAAGCAGCTAGCTTAAAGAAATAATAGGGTAGTTAGGCTAGATCGACCTGTTTTGTCTGCGTGTGTGTGTGTGTGTGTGCTGAACTTGTACACACACACACACACACAGTATCTAAGAGACTGACAGCAGCTGACATTAAAATGAGACGGCATCACTAAGTGGCAGGACACGTTTCTGTCTTCCAAGGCTGACGCGAGCAGGAATCACCTCTCATTAGCGGTTCCAATGAAGCTTCTGGAAGCTCTTCTAATACAAGGCTGTAGTGTTGGTTTGCTCACTGAAAATGAAGGGACAGTTCCTTCTTCAGATGACACCAGTTATTCACACACACAGTGTATAAAAGCACACTGTTTGCAAATGCAATCTGTGACAAAGATCTCAACATCTGGACACGTGTCCTATGGTTTAATGCAGTGATTTTTAAAGTGGTGGACCACCAGGGGCGCTCAGAAAGTTGGAGGGATGATGAAGAAAAAGAAAAATAAGAAATAAGAAAAAAAAACTAATCTCTTGAATTTTTCATCATTATTTTAGTTTTGTTTTTTAAATATTTTTTTAAAAAATAAAAGTGAATAAAAATCATTCTAAAAGTTGATGTTTCTTTACATAATTTGTAGCGTTGTGAGTTTCAACAGGAAGAGGTTAATGCTCTTTTGGGGACAGTGGCATGGAAAGATTTGGAGGTGTGGTCTAATGAAGCTAAAATAAAAGTTTTTAACTATATTTACAAAATATTAGCAAGATGTATTTATTTTTTGTACAGTTTTGGCTTAATTACTGCTATGAATATGTTGTTATTTCAGCGCAAATGGCCTGTTTGAGTCTGCATGCTAATCGATTGATGAATTGTTTCAGTACTAGTTCTAGCAGTGTAACACAGTGTGTAACCAGCCCACTATGATGTAAAAAAATAGAAATCTTACTTCCAATGGCTGCGGGTGTACCAGCTCAATTTTTAAGTTTGACACTTGAATGATTAAGTAATTCTGAAAAGGTTTAGAAGGACAATCTGTGATGTCAGCATCATGGTCTGGGAACACAAGCATATCAAAAAACGGTACGTTGAATAAAATGGTGTAGGCGAAATCTGACGTCTAAGATGTACAAGTTATTACATTTTCAAATATCAGACCTGTTGTGTAGTGTATTACGTCAACAAAGTCAAACAAATCAGATAGATCTTGGTTCTTACTCAAGGTATTACATTTTGGTCAGTCTTTGTACTTGTACAACATTTGTCCAAATATTGAATGTTTTTGTTGATTAAAAGTCACATTTTCTTTTTAAAGCAGAAGCACCAGCTGCTCAAAGCGACTTGAAATCCCTCAGTCACAAAGGGCAAACATTTAAATCAAACAGCTTTTCAGATTCAGATAGGAACACAAGCGCCCCCTGGCTTGGATTCAGATGTTCATCTCAACAGCCTAACCCACCAGTTTAGAGGCAGATACTGTCCAGCACCTTCCTCCGTAGAGACTCTTGGGTTTTATGTAAAGCCCTTCTGAGACTGTGATAATGCCGTTTGAATATTAGCAAGATTGGGTCTGGTAAGCTACCAGCAAACAGCCATGAACACTAGAACAGATCAAACTGCAGACAATGCTAGGCAAACATTATGTCTATGTCAGGTATGCCTCTTGTTTTCCTGAATCATGTCTTTGTTCTCCTATGTCTCTGCTCTGCAGATGACCTCAACAAATATTTTCTCTCTGCCATTCATAAATGCCTCATCACTCTCTCGCCCTCCTGCCTACATCTTCCATACTCTTTATCCTCTGATTTAATTCAGCCTACACATGACCGTCTCTCTCTTATAAAGCAATTTCTCTGCTGTTACCATAGCAACATTTGGCAAAATCACACAGCCATTGATGGCTGAGGGCTCACATTCGAATAGAGGCACATGCACACACACAGCTTTAAAAATATTATACGATAGCCCAGCCAGTGCTGTGTGTGTGTGTGTGTGTGTGCGTGCATGTAACACACACACATTCCTGTGTGTGTAGGAGGATATGTGGGTGTATGAATTTGAGGTGTGCAACAAGTACACAGCTGTGATCCACTGTTATAAGAATTAATAAATATATATTTTTTTTAAAAACCACAGCTGTGAAGCAGCCAGTCATGTATAATGGATCTGATACCAGAGCTGAATTGCTCACTCAGAAGATCAAATAGAAACAGTGATATCATACACAGACTGGATGTGTGTCAAGACTGATCCCAGTCTCTTCCAAATAATGAGTCACAGCGAAGTGGAAGTGCTTCTAAACAGCAACGCTTCAAACTTAGTGCTCTGTCTCTTTTTTTTTTTTTAAACTGCAAGAATTTGGTGCAAAGCATGTAAAGTAGCTGGTACATAGAGACTAACAGGACTTAAAGGGGTGCTGCACAAGGATCAGGATACGTATGAACGCACGTACATACGGACGGACGTATGGACGGACGTCAGTCAGTCATGCTTATCCCTAGAAGGGGTGCGAGGGATGCTAGTGCCTACTTCCACCGGTCAGCGGGCGAGAGGCAGGGTCCAAACCTGTGAAGCTGTTGGTGTTTTTAAGTGTGCTCTACTGGTGCAGTTATTAAATGAATTTGTAATTCAGTACATTTTATGTCTGTGTTTCAAAAACAGAAACATTTTAAGTTAATTCAGCTGTTTTTCTGTATCGGATCAGCCGATACTAAACCTCAGATATTGGTATTGAACGTGGAAAATGTGTATCGGTGCGTCCCTAATGTATAGCTTTGAAGTCCAAACCATATCACTATAAAGGCAACATTAAGAACTCGCTGTGGCTACCATCATTAACACTATGAAAATTTATATAGTCATTTAAATGCAAAAAAAATTAAGTTTTCAGTGAAGTTTGTTTGATACAAGGGGTCAGAGGTCAGCAGCTGTAACAATCTAAAAACCATTTTGGATCCCACAATGTTTTCTGAGCTGTAAAACTTACAAGATCAATAAAAAACTATGTACAAATAGTTTAAAAAAAGAAAAAGAGAAAAGGAAAAGATACTGCTATACTTCTAAGTCTCAGAAAGAAAACAGAAAATTCCCTCCGTCTCTGTCCAGAGAGTTGACCTTCTTCGGTGCTATCCACAATAACGGCTAATTTGTGTAATATTATTTCATTACTAAGAAAGGGTGCGGATTAAAATGAACCCTCTTTTCTGGCTGCAGACCCTGTGGAGTCCATCCAGCCTTGGACTGAACCACATTGATCCTCAGTGCTGGATTTGAAGAGCCTCCAGCATCAGGCTCTTGACTCCAGCTGTGCTCTAATCCCCTCAGACAGGAGAGGCTTCTGTCAGACAAATCCAGCCCAAATGACACACAGACACACACGCAACGGTTGCGCATGTCCTACAGCTGGAATATATGATGCAAAACCTGTGATCAAATGTTTATATGAAGTATAAGTACTTCATCATGGAATTATTTCTTGCACTCACAAAGATACATTTTAGTAAACACAATCTGATTTTGTTTATTTCAACATACTGAGAGGCTATGCATAAAACGTGAAGACGGAAAAAATGAAAATCCACACAGGAGGTAATGTAGTTATTTGATTGTGCTATAAAATGGCACTATGAGCTTGGAAAACACATAACACTGCCCCTTTAAGCCAACATACATTAAGCAGGGTGCATGACACGGGTAGGAGAGAGATGGGGGAAAATAAAAGTGAAAATAACAATAGAAAATAATAAAATGTCTAACGAAAGGATGATTCTGTCAAGCTGCATAAAAGACAAATATCCCTATTCGCTAGAAATGAATCATTACAGCTATTCCTTTCGATTTGGCTACTTAGAAACAAAGGAGCCTATTTCAGCAGGGGGAAAAAAAACACTGTCATCTATGGTGACAAGTCTCAACCTATAGCCATTCTGCAACATTCCACAGCTTCAAAGACAATCGCAAAAGAAGAAACCTCTCCCATCAAAACTTCCTGCCAAAGGCTCGGGCAAACGAGGGGAAGCCACTGAGACAGACGCTGGCCAGCCTCCAGCCAGGAGCTGGAAGCAGGGTGACAGTGACGGGGGTGGATGAGTTTTGTATGAGTTGGACTGAAGCCAGATTTTCCAGGATCTGAACCTTTGTTCGTTCCCTGTTTGCACTCACAAGCAGCCCTCTTCTTGTAGAAGAAAAGTGCATGCGAGCGCATGAGCTGGTTTCCTTCCAATCAGCAGCGAACCCGACGGTGCAGACCGTGTCTGAACTCCTGTCTCATCAATTGTTGCTGCTTGCTGGTTGGCTAGCTTGATGCTGCCCACAGTGGGTATTTTCAGCCCTTACACTTTTAAATGGCCTCCTTAGCCCTCATTAGGTTGCTATAGTAACAGACTTGATAGAAGGAGGTGGAGAAGGCAACCAGATGAAGTGCCTTATTGATTCAGGAGAGCAAGAGCGAAAAGCTAAGAAGCCTAGATGACAAAGTTATTCAAGTCCATTTCATAATCAATTTAAGGCTGTTTTAATTGAATCTGGGAAGCAACAGTGAGAATATCTGTGGAGCAGCATATTATAAAGAAATATTCACAGGGTTTCTGCAGGTTTCACCAAATCAAACTCAAGACTTTTTAAGACCATTCTGAATTAAACACAAGATCCATATTGCGAAAGAAATTTACAAAATGGAAAATTTTGGTACTACACATGAGATTAACTATAGATCTTGTCACATTCTTACTTTAGTTGAAGACATTAATTAATGTTTTGTGTATTTGCCATTAAACCTGCATCTGTGTCTCTGTAGAGAACTGTGGCTCGCTATTCTCATTTGGTTCCATGCTCCAATTCTTTCCCCCTCCTTCTCAGCTGCATTTCCCTACTTAGCAGCAATTTTGTTGAAATAAAATTCTTCAGCAGATAAGACTGGTGCTATCTAAAATAGACCTAGCTAATAGAGTATTATACTACCCTATTAGTATCATAATAGTTATTATTATTACTAACTACTATAATAATAGCTATTATAATTACTATAATAGCTATTATAACTATTAAAACTATTAATAGCTATAATAGCTATTATAACTATTAAAACTATTAATAGCTATAATAGCTGAACTGCCAACTAGCTAGCAGGTTAATTAAACCATAGCTGTCTAGCAAGGGTATAGCTAGCTGCTATTTTTTTTACCCTCGCTAGCTATTTAGCAGGTCTACTATATCCTAGCTAGCAAGCAAAGGTGTAGCTAGCTCTGATTAAATAGCTGGTATTATTCATTATTCATTTATGCCTGACCTGATGAGCAACACCAGTTCTTACTCAAAGACAAATCTTAATTGAAGAAAAAAATTCTAATTCACAAAAATCTATTTTTCCTATTACATATCTGTTTTGGAATCATAAAAAAATTCTGAATATTGAAAAGAACTGATTTTGAATGTATCAATGAATTGTTTTCTGGAACTTGCAGGCTGAAAGGTTCTGGTAGAGTTTTCACACAGGCCTCAACAAGGATGTGTGATGGAATCGGTCAGAGAATCACCATTTAGCTCAAAAATCAACTGGATATAAAACAGAATGAAGCATCAACAGAGCATGAAGCCAAGATTCAGGCAGTCTGCAGGCACCACACCGCACAGAATCATGACAAACGTGTTCAGAATCATCAAGAAAGGCTATCATACCATCTTCATCAATGTAGCCCCACTAGCAAAGGCGTTCTGGGCGAAACTACTGTGAGGGGACACAGCCTCCTGCTGCGTCTGTAAATGTAACCTGAAACTGTATTACACAAGGAGGAAGCCATACATCAACTCTGTGCGGAACTCTGCCAAGTTGGAGCACAAGCTTCACAGACAGAGAGCATATGTGGCTGACAAGCCTGCTTGCAGTCTATATTTATCTCCTATTTAAGATGCAAGAAGAATCATGAAGGAAAAGAGTCAAACAGTACTGAGCAGCAGAAATGTTTTATTCAGTGATAATTTTATGAGAAATATCTGTAAAACAAGGTGATGTAGCACTATGCTCCATATTAACTTCCCCGACTGGGCGTGTTGGTGCCTTTAACTTAACACCACCAACATTTATCTCACCATCTTTATTATCAACATATTATGTGTTTAAATGTCATATTTCTTTTTTTTTCTTTTGTTACATGAAAAAAACCCCCACATATATCAAAAGACAAACAGAGAAGAAAAATGTGTTTCTGTCATTTCTCTTGCAGATTAGCGGTATGATCAATACAGATACAGGCCTGTCACAATGATCAATTTTGCTGGACAATAAATTGTTCCAGTAAGTATTGCGATAAACGATAATATTGTTGATTTGAGACTGTTTTCAGGTAATATATTGCTAGTGGCATAATAACGCAAGTTCATCCCCTCAAAGACCAATAACACTGGAACTGGATGACATTTTAAATATCCAAAGTAAAACATGGCAATCAAAAGCAATAAATAACAACAGAAAAAAACCCACACGCAACCAAAACCATAAATAAAATTGAATATGAAGTCTCTGTGAACAAAACTGCCATTCAAAAAATATTAATCACGAGAATGGAAATTATCAAGCTCATATTAATTTATTACACAATCACTTGATTATTGCAAAAATGCTTTTATGCATGTAACAATATAAACATTCTTGTCGTACAAAATTTTTATATTGGAAGTAGTTGGAGGATCATGTTTATTTAATGACTTATCGCATGAGCAAGTTTATTCCCGTGTGATTTTAATTGCTTTTCTTAGTTAACCAAAACACCACAATTGTGAAATTGGGTTTTTCGACATTAATACTGAAAGTTTTGTGCACATTTGTAAAGGAAATGCAGCTACTGCTTTAAAGCACACTTCTTTAAATAAGGCAGTGGTTCCCAAACTTTTTCTTCTGCGCCCCCCCTATGGATTACAAATGGCTGTCTGGTTGAAACGACGCGTGTGACGGGGGGCTGAAAATGGACGCCAACATCGGTAGCCTACAAGGTACTTGTTAAGCTTAAGGTTCTGTATTGATATTAGCTAGTCATCTTTTAGCTAACATTACCTGCAACATTACCTCAACTCAGTCGGTTAGTTTGGAGGGAAAAACTGTGAAAAGTTCTTTGCGTTTTGCTGCCGTGATTCTAACACAAACCTACGTAGCTCCGCACAGCAGCAGCAGCAGGTCTCCTTCACAGGTGGAAACCCAGCGCGAGCGTCGTAGCGCTCATGTTGCGTTCAAAGGTGTCTCGGAAAAACAGGTTACAACATGTTAACAACGGATTAAACAGTTTTAACTGCTGATAAAAGTGACAGAGGACACAAATATGGGACGTGTGGAAGCCCCTACTGTATCAAATTGACATAGGAATAACAGAGAGTTGGCCATTCTAAGGTAAAAACCCAGCGCATACAGTGTTCATGTTTTTTTTTTTTTTTTTCATCCAGACGGCTTCCCGTGACCCCCCTGGAATGACCCGGCGCCCCCCTTAGGGGGTGCGCCCCACAGTTTGGGAACCTTTGAAATAAGGTGAGTTTTGAAGGAGCCTATTCCAGTAACAGAAAACCTCCTGAGTTCAAAGACACTTTATTTATCCCGATGGAAAGCAACATATTGTCATAACTCGATACATATAAGTATCTTCAAAGAGTTGTCATGGATACTCATGGTGTGGGCAGGAAGGATTTTCAGTAGCAGTCAGTCTCGCCATGAAACTGAATAGGCCTCTGACTGAACACTGTTACTAACAGCTCAACATCCCAGCAGCAGCAGAGACGTTATTCCACAGTAACATGAGCCGAGCAGAGGAGCTGGAGTTTTGTTCTGCAAGAAGCCTCTGTTTCAACTCATCTGGGATGTGAGGTCATAGTTCAACTATTATTTGAGCTCTTGATGCTAATCAGCCGCTCCCAGTTGTAAAAACAATACCTTGTTGCCACAGTTCCGCATCATAGCAACTGTCCGAAAGTAAAACAGTGAGAGCAAAAATCCTTCCAGATGCACAGCATCCAAAACCTGAGGGAGTAATAAAAAAAACGAGGTGTGACAGTTGTACGATCGTGCAAAGCTAAATTAACCGTAATGAAATATTGGCAGATCTGCTTGTTAAAGGAATAACAGGGAAGGAGAGCGAAACGTAACATCGGGTGTGTAACATGGCAAGAGATGGGCAGTAAGAAAGAGGGAGGAACGGAAAGAGAAAATGAGAGGCAGCAGCTTGGAGATATTTCTAATTGATAAATGCCCCAGGGGTTAGCAACAAGCTTGTGCTTCCTGTGGTCAAGGAAAAAGATAGAAACAGGAAATAACATCATGGAAAGAAAAATCTAAAAGGAGATTAGTGACATCACAGCGAAAGTCAGCGGTCAGGATGAACCCGCTAAACTGGTCAAATAGTTTTTCAGGGTTAAGATTTCTGAATTAGCCCACCAGCAAACCGTTAGGAGTCATTTCCTGTGTTGTGCTAAGTCAGATAACATCCTGCCACTGTTTCATGTAAATATAATTATCTCTAAAGATAGAATAGGATGACTTTTTGCCGGTCACATTATAATGCCACTGTAAGAGTGATTTTTCTGGATAAAGAATGGTGGCGTTCTGTTCTGACATCGAGTCGATGCGTCACGTCTGAATGGGAGGCCAGGAAACGTCGTGTTCCATTTATTCACAGCATAACAAGCCGGCGCGGCTCTGAAAAAGCTTGTCGTTGCGATCAAATGCCATCGGAAATGCACAGATTCGGCGTCATTAAAGTCAAACAGCAACTTTGCATTGCAAACTTTCTAATTCCATTATTAGTTCTCCGGCCTACGCAGCGTTTATGCAAAGCTTTAGGCAAATCAGCAGATAGAAAAACACTTCAGCCAAATGCCTGGGATCAGATTTTGCAGGCTTTCCTCGATGCCTGACAGATAAAGCTAAATACACAGCTGACATGGAAAAAATGTGCAAAGTGGATGTTTCTGTTAAGTTTCACCAGCTGCCCTCTGCACACACACGCACACGCACACACACACACACACACACACACACACACATACGAGTTAAGATTATATCAGACAGGAAGGCTGTTCTTTCATACAAATACAGCTGTAGATACTAGTAGCTACAGTCAACTACATGGCCTGAATGGTAAAAGTATAATTATTGTGTGCTAATTCATAGAAATGATCACTTTATTAAAATGTGCTAAAAAAATAGCTAAAAGTGTTACTGCTCTCATCAAACGATGCCTTCCTTATTACATTAACTCTCATTAACTCTGTTAATAAAGCCCGCTGTCTCAGAGAGTTTTGATGACCTGCTTAAATGAAGCTAAAATTTCAAAGAATAAATGAAAGTCATAAATAAATTAGGGCTGAAACTAACAATTACTTTTGTAAATCGACTATTTTGACACTTAATCGTATTAAAAAAGGCCACACTCTCACGTTTTATTCAGCCTTTTTTCATATAAAAGATTAGAGATAAATGAAAAAAATGAAATTAAACAAAAAATTCCTTTTTTGAAATCAATAAACAAATTTTTTTTAGCCTAAAATGCAATGACAGCATTCCTTTAGTGAATGCTTGATCAATAATAGCGAAGGATGCATCTGTAACAAGAAACAATCTTCTAACATCAACATGTGAAAATCTCAGGGCTTTCTGCTAGTCTGACCTGGTGATTATTTTTTGGATTAATCAAATAATTAATAGATAGGAGAAGGTTCTTAATAGGATATTTATTTTACACAAAAGTGAACCTTAAAAGGAGAAAAAAATATTTAGAAATCACATGACAAGTCTCCAGTTGGACAGTGCTCAATACATGTTACCACACTTAAAGGGGCAGCATTATGTATTTTCTAGGCACATAGTGTCATTTTATAGCACAGTCAAGTAACTATGTTAATTTCAGTTGTTATAAAAATGCTTTATTTAAATCAAATATGACTTAAAAGAAATTTGACTTTGTAATTTAGCACCTTGAAATTGAAACTCTGTCTCTTTAAAAACTCATGCTCTTTCTGAAACTCCGCCTTCAGGAAGTCATCACAACATGGCTCCTCTGTTAACCCTTTAACAATGTTTTTACCAGCGTTGCTCTGAGAAGCAGCAACCCTCCAGGTATGTTTTTGATGAAGGAATAACATTATGACATTATGAATAGCTCAAAAGTGAACTTTAGATACTCCTATCCCTTAAACAGAAGTTGCATTCAAAGGTGGTCTGGATAATTAGCATTATTAGCAATCTAAATGCAAACATTCATGTGTAAAACAGAAATCTACTGTAATCTGAGGTGGCTCCCCTTAGGTAACAGAGTTATGATAGTTTGTATTAGTTAAAAATGGACAGCAGTGTTATAATCAGGCTGGATAAATTAAAACCATTAAATATTTACAAAAAAATTTAATAAAAACTTGAATTAGACGATTTCAAACTGGTTTTTTAATCACATACAGGCTTGATTACAGTAAAACAGATTGAAATATGTTGAAAAGATTCCTTCAAAATAATACAGCTTATCTGGAAATATGTGGCCTGAGAGCCGTCAGATCCAACAGAGACAGAAAATATTGTTCTTGTAGCTTCCTAACTTTGGAAGCTAGTTTTTGTACATGTTCTTTTTTTGTCATCACTAACTTGTTTTGTCCACTTTGTTTAGTCTGGCTCTTTTAATAATGTCTCTGTGTTTGAAAAGTGCTATAAAAACAATGTTTACAAGATTTGAAATTAAAACCATAAATCATAAAAATCGTGTAAACCGTGCAGACAACTCCTCATTAAAATCATTTTATGCAGGCTCACCAGGGATTGAATTATACAACAGCCCAAATTCAAGTTTCTCAAAACCACATTGCTGTTTTGAAATTCCCCAGAGCGGTTTACAAATCTGTCCGTGAGGAATGAATACCTGGTGAACCTTTTGCAGAGCCAACGGTAAGTTTTACAAACCAAGAACACAGATATCCTCTTGGATTTTATTTATCCCTTTATAAACAATAGCTTAGCTCCTGAGCACAGTTTATCGCTGCTCATGCGTCCTGCCCAGTGGCCACCGGTGTTTACATAACGTCCATGTCCGTCTGTCACCACTTAAAAGAAAAAAAAAACTGCAAAGCAGCTTGTTAGGATTGATGAAACCCGGTAAAGGAGCCCCTCGCTCCTTCTTTCTGCTCAGGATGTTCCTCTTATCTCTCAGAAGCCTTCCTGCAGTGGAGACTTTGCTGACACTAAACAGAGCTTCAAACCTGACACAACGATTAAAGAATTTCGCTCTGTTGAAATAATGGTCTTGTTGAACTTCTCTTTTAATGTGACGGCATACTGAATTGTTAGGTATTTTATACACTTATTTGAAACATAAGGAACCGACAGCCACTCAGCTCCATCGTTAACAGCTCTATTAAACACGTACATGAAATAATAAAAGACCAACTAAAAAACCTACAATTCCATACAAAACCATACATTCTAGTTATGTCAAATTCAAATGTAACAATATTTAAAATTACAGTAACAACACACAAAGTATTAAGTGAAAATTTCCCATGTAAAATAAATAGCTTACAACTGGAGTAAAGATTAGAGGGCATGCCTAAATATCGAGGATCTTTAGCTATGTTCACAAAGGAGGCAGATGCAACCCAAATCTCTTTTGTTTTTCTTTTTTCCCCCCCAAATGTGACACATATTTAACTTCTTCACAGCCGTCTGAACGGCCCAATTCAGATTTTTTCACCTCACAAAAAAAATCTGATTTGCGCCACTTTCGTTAGTGATACTAAATTGGACATGTATCCGATAGTTTTTGAAGTGTTTGCAGTCAGAACGGTCATGTCGCATGTTATCCAATTTTTATGTCATAAGAATCTAGACACAGTAAATCCGGACATAAGTGACACATTACAATTGAAATTCAGAAAGAGATGTGTGTCAGTGAAACACACTCTTGGCTCCGACTACAAATCCAAACAGACTTCTATAAAGAAGCTGCAGTCAATGCTCCACAAAAGGCCTTTGCTGTTAGTTGTTCTTGACTTTTCTTGTTATGATCTAGTGACAATCCTGTTGGCTCTCATTGCTGAATAAACTTTAAAACTAATTCGTAGACGCCGGCGTCCATTATTACTTCCGTAAACAGTGCGCTGCTTTGTGACGTTTACTTTCTTCTTCTGCACATGCGAGTCGCTTCAGGGTTGTAAACCGTTCACACAGCAGTTGGACTGTGGCCGCATTTCATTAGTAGTATACATGATCATGCAGAAAAAGAAAACTTGATTTCAGAAAAAAAATAAAAAATATATCGGGATTGAGCATCTAGACCTGCTGTGGGGAAGTAGCTTTAATCTTATAAGTGTGCTTTTGCACAGCAACAGATGGAAACTGCAGCTGTATTAAAGTTTTTTTGTTTTAAATATGAATAATTTCATAATCCTGCTTTTTCACTTCTGCAAAAAGCAGGACTGCTATTTGCAACTTAAGTAAAATGCAAAAAAAAAAAATTTAAATAATTTAAAAATGTAAAAAATTATAAGCAGTGTAAGTAGAGAATGAGTTTTTAAGTACTTATAATACCAGTTAGAGTTTACAAATAATGGTTTACCTCAGAGAAATACTTATGAGTACATCACACATCCTTTCATTTTTCATAGCCACTCTTCATACTTCACGGCAACACCTAGTACCAAACGCACCACCGTGCAGGCTAATCTATATTATCAGCAACATAAGAAGGAATCTCAGCTATAGTTTGGAAAGCAAATGGGGCTGGTGATTAGTCATGATCTGATTATGTTCTGTTGAATTTTCCGTTGTGTTCTGACGTAAAACAACAGCGATCAGGAGGTCAAGTAAACTCAATCAGCCGTCCTAAAGTCAAGCTTTTCAAGAGCCACTAAGTGACTGCGCAGATAGCTACAAGTGAAGCAAACACGCAGTATAAACAGCAAGCCAAAATCCTAACACAGCAGGAGCCGAGCCGCAGTGAACAGATATCCAAACCCAGTGTGGGCTTATAGGACCTCAATCTGAATTGTAAACATCCACCACCATGACATGTTAGACAAACCTTCATCTTATTATTAGCACACATCTTGGACAAAAGAGAGGACTTGGAACGCCACAATTAGTAACAGTTGTTTAAGTGTAGTTTAGTGACAGCATTCTTTTTTTTGGCCTCAAATTCTTCAAAGGCATGCATCCTCCTCGCCAAGGATCTCTATAAGCACTGAGGAATTCTAAGTGGTTTTGTGTCTAACATCCATCATCTCCTTAGTGCCACACTAATATCCAGCGACGGTGAGTGCATGTTATCACGTAAGCCTTCAGGAAAAGAGTTAAGAGATCTATTTTAAGAGATTAAATTTGGTTCAGCAGCACAGACAATAAAATATTCTCCCCCCAATTTATTTGGGGGGAGAAAAAAGTTTTACTTGAGGTATATGGGTTTCGGTTTCAAAGTAAGCCGCAGTTTTGAAGTCACATTTAAAACGACTAAAATGTTGTATTGCACAGTTCTTCCAGTTTATGCTATCTTTAATGAGGCGCCATATGCAGTGCAGCGTTTTCTGAAACACACCAAAGTGTTAACGCAGGCATAAAGGCCTCATCCAAATGAAATTTTACTTTTTCAAAAACAGAAGAGTTTCCAACCATTTCTGCTCGCCTTCCACACAAATACGGCGTTTAAGGAGATATTAACTTTTTTTTTTTTTAAAGGCTTCCAGAGTGAACATGTTGCCCTGGCGTATTCACATGTACAGCTAAAACACCTTATGTGAAACACTGACGTATGAGCCCAACCTCAAGCCTGACCTATAACCCCAAATGCTTCATACATAACAACAAGAGCAGTGGTGGATCATGTGTTTGTCTTTAAGTTTATTGGTTTTATAACCCAAAGTGACACAGAGAAGAAGCTCGACTTTATTACTTCACACCATAGACTCTGCTCTCGTTCTGCTGTTTCCCATTCTGGTTGTCTTGTTGCGTTTACTCCTAACCCCACACGGCAATTTTATGTGTCATATCCAAAATTTAGTGCCACCTACAGGCCTGGGGGAGTAAAAGGAGCATCTTAGGCTTTTCTATGAGATTTTTTTTTTTATGCTCTAGTGGCCTTTATTTGAAAGAGCTATGACAGCAAAGTAGGGTAATGACAGAGGGAAGACATGCAGTAACCAGGTCGGGAATCAAACCTGCGACGCCAGCATCAAACAACTAAGGCCTCCTTACGTGGGCTGTGCTTAACCCCTGCGCCACCACAGCACTCTGTTTCCTCTGAGTTTCTGTGTAGATGAAAACATTTCTAGAAATGTGTGGACAACTCGTTTTTGAAAAGAACATCCCTATGTAGACTGGGAGAAAATTATTAAACATGACAGAAAGGGAATTCCTTAGGAACACATTTTCAAAGTGTTAAGAAAAAGACAAAAGCAGTTTCTATGGAAACACCTCTGGTAGCAGAAAAATAGAGAACCTTAGAGATCAAAGGAGCGATAGGTATGGTAAAACAGCCAACATTGTTTTATAGCTAATGTTTGTAACAAGAGTTATGACCATTCATATTTATTCCTCCTTAAAAAAAAATATGTCTCTTCTGGTCAAAAAGGTTGTGATACACATGCTACAGCAGTGGATGGCAATGACATCTATACTACCTATATTAAAATTTAGAAGAGTGTTAGTGTGACTAAAGCAGTGCTTGGCTAAGGATTCTTTCGTAAATGTTGCAGCTTTGACACATTACCTTCTTCCACTTGGATCTGACGTTTTATGGAAACAGAATCAGAATAAAGCAAGACAGATGTGAAAAGAAGGCATAAAAACATCCCTCAGCGTGAGCAGAGAAAGTCTCCATGTCGTATTTAATCATGAGCAGATATCCAGTCCACATGAATGCGCCACAGTTTTATGTTTGTTCTTCTTGCAGACTTCTCTGCGTGATGATTAATACTACGGCTACAAACCACACACACAAAAATGTTAAATCCTTAACCTTGTAGGGGCTGAGATTTTGAGTAAACCTTCAGGTTTCATTCACAACTGAGTTGACTAAAATAATCAAATTTTCCAGAGTCTTGTATGTACATGAGAATGTGAGCAAAGCCAACAAGCATCATCTGGTTCTGTAGAAACTGGAAGCTTACAGACAACTATGACCTACCAGCGTGTGTGAATTCCACCCTGTGACTAAAAATAGAACATCTGTTTCCCATAGCTTTTCCCTCCACCAATGCATGGATATTTCTATGTGAGAAATTTCTTTTTAAAACCTGACACTTGGTGTGCCTCTTTTAAGCAAAGGCTAACATCTCCTCAGAACTGATAAAACTCTATCATGAACAAGCCCATTAGATGACAACACAAACAAATCTAATGTTTCCAAAAATATTTCAATTTTTCATTCATATATTGACCAAAATAAAGCATTGTATTTAGAGGTTTCTACTTTCTACTACTCTCACGTCTACAGCTAAAGGCAGTGCTGTTTGTTAAATCATTGTTGTAGAACTATGAGTAATGTGACCCTTGATTTCCTTTTCGTTCTCTAACAGCGTTTTCCCACAGTCGCTGAATAATACTGGAAGCAGAGCAAGTCAGACAGGCAGCCATAATACCAACTCATCCTACTTGATCCACTAATCATTAATAACCAAGCTGATATGATACACATACTTAATAGTTTTATAATGTCTCTTGTTTTTTTTTTTACATTAAAGCTTTTAATGGAAGCGGTGTAATATCTTCTCCGGCAGACGCTGGCACGGCCATCCAGAGAGGTTGTGCTTTGACAGTTGGTGAGTAAGCACACTTCACCCGGGGTGAACCACACAATCAAAACACAACACCTCAGAAGAGAAGTATAATCGTCTCTTAAGTGTCCCGGGTCCTTTCTGTTTTGACCTTTAAAGCCGAGAACAGACAAAGTGCTGGAAAATGTCACATCCGCTTCACTACAGTCATCATAGAGAGGCCTTTAAGTCTTCGCTCTTACTTGTTCTCCAGGGCTTGCTTTTGTTTTTTTTTTGTTTTTTGTTTTGGGAAATGTGGAACATTTTTACAGGAAGAAAAAAAAGAGAGAGAAAAAAAAGTTGTGAGTATGTGAGTATCATGCATACTAATGAAGTGTAAGTGAGAAAGCTATTAGTATTTCATCCTGTAAATATTCAGTTGATTTTGACGCCAAGGGTGGTGTTGATGTTTGGGGGGCGGGGGGG
>NW_015113182.1:78152-129724 GCF_001443285.1 Poecilia latipinna | reverse complement strand
GGTGGTGTGGTGGGTGTGGCGGGCTGGGGGGGGGGGGTGGGGTCCTGGAGGGGTGGGGGGGGGGGGGGGGGGGGGGGGGGGAGTCCCACACTGCTTTCATGTTCAGTTTAAGTTTTATGCAAAAAAGAAAAAAAAAATCTCTAAATAATATTGTGGAACAATAATTCTATCAATAATAAAGTATTTCTGAAACAACAACTGCTGCAGTTAGGCAGCCCTCCAATAAGACGCAGAGAGAATTAAATAGCTATAGAAAATGGATGAAGAAAGATGGACCTGCTCAGTTGTGGTCTGGTTGTCACTAAACTTTGTATCCTGAAATTGTGGAAATCCAACTTGCCTCCTCAGTGAGGCTCACAAAGTTTTATGTGAGCATAAAACTCACACATGGTGTACTATTTTGTTTTTTTGTTGCTTTAATGTTTTCCTATTTCTTTCATTATTATACTTTTCTTGAAGCTGTCGTGATTTACAAACATTGCAGTCTTCAATATAGTCACAGCTGCACTTTTAGTATTTATTATTGTACTTCTTCTATTTTTGCTGGTTTTTTCTTTCATGATTCATCATGTGGTAGTCTCTTTTGTCCTTGTGTAACATGCATGTTAAAATTCAAAATATATAAAGATAAAGCTGAGAAACGGATTAATAAAAAAGAAGGACTTCCTTGAGCGCAGGTGTTTTACTGTGTGATGTTTTTGGAGTGGAATTAATTAGCTGTGAACTTTTTCTTTTCACATGTTTTCACAGCTAGTTTCACATCTGCAAAGTGTTTCCAGGATTATTTATTTTCTTTTTTGTTACAAATTTATGATGGGGATAGGTTTAAAAAGTTGCATCACATGAAATTACATTTATTAAGATCTGTTTTTATGGAAAAAAAAGTCCAATATTTGTATGATTTGGGCTTTAATTCATCTAGAGAGAAACTTTTTTTTTTACTAAATAACTGACTAGTCTTCTGGATTAAAAAAAAAAACTCCAGCATTTTCATCTTCAGTTACTTAAAACTAGATAAGAGAGTCAGAAGAACAGAAAAAGTAAAAATGGCCGACTGCCTCCCCAGGTGCCTGCCTCTTCTCATATCTCAGAGTATATTTCCTACTTCATCTCCTTCTTTCTCTTTCTTTCTGTCTGTGGAAATAAATCAACAGTTACATAAACTGCCTTCAAGTTAACTTTCCACCAGTGTTACAAGAGACTCTCTGTAGCACCAAACGGGATGTTTGAGAAAAATCGTTCATATGGCTCAGCTCAGCTTGTGTGTGTGAGTGTGTGTGTGTTTGGCCAGCCTCTTTAAACCGATGCAGCCATAAATGCATCACTCAGATATCAACGTTGGTGTGTGGGCTCCTCTTCTGGAACATCGGGAGGCAAAGGTGCTGACTTTTTCCATGACATAACAACCTTAAATCAATCGAGAACTAATGCGGAACACACACACAACACACACACACACACACACACACACACACACACACACAAGGCGACTCCCCAGGCCAAAGAGATAGCTTTTGCACTCATAATGACAGATGAGAAACATATGTATATATATATATATATGCATATGTAAAAAGCCAGAGTCAACAATGCTCGCCCATCTGCTACCACACACACACACGCGCACACACACACACATATATACACACACAGACCCGCACACACATAGTGAGGTGATGGGGTTGATCTCTGTGCAAAGTTCAGGTCCTAATAACTTTAGAGCAGATTAAAAAAGGCAACAGCACAGAAAACAGTTAAACAAATAACAATGAGTTATTACGTAACTCAGTTGTCTGCTAAAGCATTTTATTTACTTTCAATCCCGGGTGGTGCAGCAAAGTAGAGGTAGCTTTTTAAACCCTTTACTTTCTGATTTTTTTTTATTATTTATTTATTTTTTACTTTTAAGGCTGTTTGTGGAGTAATTATTTTTTTAATTACTGTTACAACCATAATTGAACAGATAAATCTTTTATCATATTTTATAATATATATATATATATATTTTATAATATATAAATACAAAATATTTTTTTGTATTTTTAAATACAATCAAAAATGTTTTAGTCTTATGGGATAGATTTAGGTTCTGAAATTCAAAATCTACTCAATATTTTTATATGCGTACTTGTTGCATCTAGACTTTTGTACACTTTTAAGTCTGTTCTGGTGTAAGAGGAAACGGTGTTTAAGACATATTGATAGAAATCATGTGGATGAATTCAGGCAGATTAGATCATTAGAAACTCTCAAGTTCAACAATCTGATGATTCACCCTGACTAGGTGATGACAAAGCTGCAAAGGGTCAGTACACCTCTGGACGAAATTCAAATCGGATACCTCACCATTTTACTCTTCTGCTTTGAAATGATTTATGAGCCTTGTCTACACCTGTATATCCTGCAGCTGACCGGTGACACAACCCACAGGTCATCACCACATCACTCCCTTGCCCCGTGAAGTTGGCTTCCACTAACATGAGTCAGCTGATGCGAGCCTGTGAAGGGAATGTATCAGACCGATCAACGTCTGGTGTAGAGCCAAGATATCAGTCAAACTTAGTTCTTCACCAGCTGCGCTTCCACAAAGATTTTCATGGCCTTTTTAACTCCATGGTGCATTGAGTCAAACCAGACACAAAGTTATCCATACTAAAATAAATTCAGGTGGAATCACTAAGCTTCACCTCTTCTCTAGTTTTGTGTTTCTTTTGGTGCACTGCAGCTTGCTTCTTCCTTTTTCTTTTTAACCTCTGTCAAGCTCTCTTACAAAGTGTTGAGGGTGATAAAAATGATTTTGCTTTGATGCATCTGACAAACACAATTCACAAAAGTTTTATCATTACAGAAACTTGTAAGTAATTTTCTTCTGTTTTTTTTCCTTTCATTTTATGTATTCCTGCAAAGTGGCAGTGTGAAAATGTATGCTAGAATCACTGCAGTACATCCTGCTTGAGATAAACTAGTTACCGCTGCACACCAAGAAGACAACTGCAGAAGAAAATCAAATAGTAAGTAAGTTGAACTGTTTCAGTTTCACATCCGGCATTAAATTCTGAATTTTTAATGATGCTATTCAAAACTATGCTGGTGACCTTAGGATACCGCCCAGCCCTAATGATCTTAGAACTGTGAACATTCTGCCTACATTGTGATCCTGCATCTTGCACCATTCATGGAGTGTTTGTTCCACAACATAAGCGTCTTGTAAAATCTACAGTGGCTTGTCATTTTGAGACGTTTCAGATCCTTAAAGTAAATTTAATATCAGACAAAACAACAAAATGTAGGTTTCATTCTTTAAAGTAAAATTCTATCAAAACAAACATGGTCCAGTCTGAAAATTTTAGCTGTTTGAAAATAATTATGAATGATAAAGTTTGATTTACCACATTTTGTTTGGAGCAGCCACAACTTGAATCAAGATGTCTTTAGAACAGAAGTAGGCTGAAAGATCTCAAAGCACATCTTAAAGTTTTTTACATGAATTAGAAATAAATACAAACAAAACATATATTTAAATGACCAATATTTGGGAAAATATTGATCAAAATAAGACTGTGGGCAGACATAAAGAAAAATGCCATAAAACTAACACACCGATTTCAGGAAAAAAAAAAAAAAAACATGTTCACACTCAAGCATGATGCTGCAGAGGGCTTTCCTCCTTAAAAATAAAACCTGAAGGAGAACTCCCAGCTATCAGACTGTGACCCTCAGCTCTCACACACTCGGGTTATGCAGTAAGACAATGATCTGAGGCACACCAGTAAGTGTACCTCTGAATAGCTTAAAAAAGGAAACAACCCAAAAACTAATAAAAGTTTTAGAGCAGCCTAGTCAAAGTCTTGACAGGCATGAGATTTAGATACTGTGGTGTGAAAAACTTTAAGATGTGGCAGAATCAAAACCGTTGTGTTTAGAATAGTGGGCCAGCGTTCTCCCAGAGTGAGATTCATTGGCTGTTATCTCCCAGCGTGGATGGCAGATGTTGTTGCCAAAGTTTGGAGCAACCGGTTATTGTCAGGTTTGTTAAACCTTTTTCCCCACAGGGCAGCATTACTTTAACATGGCTTTTTTCCCCCTCTATAAATGGAATTAACATTTCAAAACTGCTGTTTGCTTTCATACAGGTTGTCTTTGACTAAAATCAAAATTTGTTTGATGAGCTGATGCATTTTATTTATATTATTTTACGTGTTACATAAAAGAAAAACAAAACAAAAAAAACCTCAAGAAATCTTGAAATCTTTACCTTTTTCATTACTGCACTTTCTCATCTACAAAGCCTTGACAGTGCATTTCAAACTTTAGCCTGAAAGAATTTTACGAAGTACTGATTGGCTCTATTAATTGTATTTCTTTGCAAAACACCAAAAATTAAACCTTTCCCCTAAAGCTGAAAGCATTTATTTAACTCAACGTTTTTTTTGCTGTTTGTTTTTTTGCCAGACCGTTATCTAATCTGGTACGTTTCACTGACAAATGCGCCATGTAGGGTATTATGTCACCATGACATTTCTCTTAAATCTAAGCCATAAATCCTGATGTAATCAACAAATGCTAATTTTTTGTCCTTATCTTCTCAACAGCAGTGGACATTTAATTAGATGGGCTGGCAGATATCTGCGGCTTTAAGACTTCAGATTGTGTCACAGAGAGCTGTTACATGCCATTGGCAGGTCTCCACATCATTAAGTAAGAGGAGGGAGGCTCTGCTGAGCAGCAGAGGAGCAGCTGAGGAGCTGAAGAGAAGCAGTGACAGAGAAGGTGGAAAAAACACACCAGAAATGATTTATTCTACAGATTATCGGACCCCTTCGGTCTATTTGAGCCAAATATAAGAAAAAGCTTGACCTACCGATTTTGATATTGGGCCGATACCATTTTTTTGTGTGAAAATTTGCTAGAAATAGTGACAAAGTCACTCATTTTCAGACCTTTTAGTAGGTAAATGCTATCGGTGGATAACATTGGTTTCTTGTGTAAGGATCAACCGCTCTCTAACCTCCCAAAACAAACAAAATCAGTACCAATTTATCAGTGCAGCTCTAATTTATACTTTATTTGAAAGCATACATGCTAAGGCCAATAAGGGAGTCTCACACTATGATGATACTATAACATGATTACACCAAATCAAGGTATGTAGGTTAAAGTTCCATCCATCCATCCATCCATCCATCCATCCATCCATCCATCCATCCATCCATCCATCCATCCATCCATCCATCCATCCATCCATCCATCCATCCATCCATCCATCCATCCATCCATCCATCCATCCATCCGGTTGCCAGTCCATTGCAAATCAAATAGTAAGTATTGTTGTTTATATATAAACAATATATAAACTGCAAAACTAACTGTAAAACAATGTAGAACAAAAATGCAACATATTCCCAACTGGAGATAAAATAACATAATATTATGTAAAATAATAAAAGGTCTCGACTGAAAACAAAACTTTTGTCAATTCTGAGTGATTAAAATCAAGATCTGGGTCACTTTTATTGAAATGAATATGGCCAAGTTTAATAATTTCATGAAAAGCAGATCAAGGAGCAGTAAAGCCTGCTGGGTAGATGTGGTCCCAGCAGAAAATAAAAAAATTACAAAAAATGGATGCTCTGTGTTGTAGCCAACACTTTATATTTTAGATTTTAATTTGTCTGTGATAATTTTACCCTGAAAAAAAAAAAAGAATAAAAAAAATAGGAAGTCTCCATTTGCATTAACGAGGGGTAATTTGTATTGTGTTGAATTGGAGTCATGGGCCGCACAAAATCAGTCCGGGTTGCTCTGTGCAGTCTGAAAACAACTACATGAGGCTGACTGTGGCGGGTACTAGTTTAGCCTTTGAATCATGATGTTGTATATATTTGTGATCAGAAATATTTTTAAACAGTAGCATTTGTCATTCCTTTCAGATAGCCGACTAGTGCAGCAACATGTGGGGTAGAGGCGCTGTAGAATTAATTTCTGCTTCATACAGCTGGATGATTCTATAAGTAGGCCTGTCGAAATAAGCAATAAATCAATTAATGGCATGATAAATTAAAGCTTGAACATTTTCACCTACATTATTTAGCGGTTTTCGCTTTTCTCTCTCTTCCTACTAAAAATTGGATGATAAAAGTCTTCAGTCTGGTGCTTTGGTCTAAGCTATTTCCTTTTTTGAAGGATCATTTTGTCCACAGAGATTTTATATTTAGTTGTTGTTTCTGTTTTGTTTATTTATTTGGGTATTTAAAATGTCTTCCGGTTCTAGTGTTAAATGTTCATTAGAATTTAAAGCTCATTAATCTTTGAGAATGTGTTCTTGCATTACAATGTTATTATATTACTTGGAAAAAAAAAAACAATATTATTGTTTACTGCAAAAACCTTTGGGACAAAATGTATTGTCCAGTCAAATTTGCTACCATGACAGGCCTATCTCCTGACTCCATGACTTTCTCTGTTATCCCAGTAAAAAGAGGAGACTAAACCATATGAGGGAGTTTTGAAACCTTGGTGTTATTTGATACCGGCTATGATAACCGGGGCGAAGAAACAAGAAAATTCCCTCAAATATTTCTGTAATAAAAAATTTTCCCGACATATTTGTTGGGGAAAAAAAAATCTCATAAGTGTGTGAGATTGCAAGGAAGCCAAATGTATGTGTGTTTTTGAGGCGGCTGAGGCTTTCCCACCTCATTGCAGGGGGCAGGTGGCAGCTGCTCTGCGCCCCCCACCCCCCTCGCCCCCATTCCGACTCTCTGGCAGTCAGCGCCAGCAGCTCCCAGCCTACACTGTTGCCTCTAACATTAGCAACGCTCGGGGAGGAGAAGCCATGTGGCGCTACACATCACGACACCCGCACAGTCCTCCTAATGTTCACTCTCTCCTTCCTCCTCTCCTCTGTGATGCACTCACTTCCTGTTGGGGGTTTGAAAACAGATGTAGCTATGTTTGTTGATGTGAAGGAACGCTGACGGAAGGGTGGGGGTCTCCTTTAAGCCGCCCCCCCACACACACATCACATAGCGTTTTTTGCTATCACTCAAATGTCAGGTTTAGCTATGAACGTGGAGGGCTGACTGAAAAAAACAAAAGGAGTTTCACAATTCACAACTTCCCTTCTACACAAGTATGCAACTGACACAACCAGTGAACCCCTTCTTTACCCAGGCAGACCCTGGCTACTAACGCACACATAATCCAACACTCAGAGACAAAATGTAGGTCCTTACCTCACTTTGTAGCCGACCAAAAGCTGTTCAGCAGCCCATCACACAGAAATTTCACTAAAGACTAAGTTTGCGGCAACAGCAGCAGGAGGAACAGAAGAAGCAACAGGAGAGAACAGCGGACAGCGCTGGAGAAAACAATGAAAGAGAGGAGGAGGGAGGGGGACAGCACACCCGAAGTGGGGGAGGCGAGAAGGAGCGACTGACTGGGCGACTGAAGCAGAGCTAACGGTAACTGACAGACTCCCGGACTGAGCTGGAGGTTTATTCAAAGCCCGCAAACTAACTTGTTTCTCAGCCTGCCTCCCCGGTCTGACGTCAGCGCCGTCACATGACCGCGCTCTAGTATGTGGATGTGTGTGTGTATGTGTGTTGGGAGGGTGTTTTAAAGTAGATGTGAGAGAGAGAGAAAGAGAGAGAGAGAGAGAGAGAGAGGGAAAAGACAGAAAAGCAGAAGCCCGTGTTGCTGTAGCAACAGGGCACACTGCACCTCAATGATTTCAACAGGTAATCGGAGATACGAGGACAGATCTTCAGAGGGACGTTCACTTCGACGGACAAAGTGAAACGGTGGACGTTGTTTAAGCTTCCCATCGTTTGCTGAGCTCCAACACAAGATCAGTAACTAAACTGGAAAATGTTGAGCTCAATGGCATTTATTGAACACAATCAGATGTGAAAATGTGTCTGCAGGATTTACCTGAGCTAACCCAGCGCTCTGCGTTGCTTTGGTCTGTCTGGGGCTTTTGTTCCTTTGTGAGACTGGTCATGTTTTACCCCCACTGCACATACCTCAGAGACCCTCCACGTCCCCTCCTACACCCACCGAAGCAGTGAGCACCAACAGTTTTCGTCTGCTTCCATTCATTTCAGCAGCATCTGTCGGCCTGTTGAATGGGACAAAGTGGGGCCCAGGTTCGGCAGTGGGTGGGGCGGGGGAGTTAGGACTAGCCTGGAGAAAGCAACCACCCCCCCACCGGTGGAGTGGGGTGAGTAAGAGTATGCCGGAGTGGGCGAATCAGGGAGAAGATGCAGAGTAGTGGTAGAAATTGACAGAGAGAGGATCAGTCATTTAATAATGTCTGCAGCTACAATAAAAATGATTAGAAAGATCCCGCTGACGAGCCAATCAGACGCAAGGAAGACAGCAGTAGGCACAAAGCAGAGAGGGATGATGACAGAAAGTGAAATGATGCTCAGGTATTTTTAAACTAACGTTTGTCTCTTCTGAAATCACAACGTCTCCACCATTTTCCTTATCTTTATTTGCCATTTGCACACATACTGCGTCTGTAAAATGTCTACATTCATACAACATGTCTTGATGCTCAACTCAGATTTTTTTTTAGCTGAAATCCATTTTTTTCTTTTGCATGGCCGTTCACACTATTAATTAAACATGACTGAACCAGACTTCTATGTGAACGGTTTATGGCCCCAAAGCGATCTGCATGCACAGAAGAAGAACGTAGACATCTCACAGCAGTGCATTGTTTACGCAAGTAATAATAGATCGATCCAAACATTATTCAGTAATTGGAGCTGACAATATTGACACAAGATCATAGCAAGATGAAGGAAGCTAATAAAAAACGAAATCACACCTAGTAGGAGAGATCTTTTGTGGAGCACCGGCTGCAGCTTCTGTATAGAAGTCTGGGTAACACCTTATTTGAAGGTTTAAACTTTACCTTTAATAACATAAAGTTACCTAATTTTTAAAGTGCAATCAGTAATTATTTTATAACAAATTTATATCAGTAATGATTTCTTGGTTAATGTCAAGTTGTCATAACAAAGACATTTTGAATAATGTCAACTTTGTATTAAAAGTGTCATAATTTACTGAATGACGCTTTATGACAACAGTCATAAATATTCATGAAGACTTATTGATGTTTATGACAGGTGTTTATGACAGTGTCATGTCAGTCTTATTCAACCCCCTTCAAATAAAGTGTTACCGAAGTCTGTTAGGATGCGAATTCGTAGCGAAGAGAGGTGATGTGCTTCACTGACACAGACTTCTTTCATAACTTCAGAAATTTAAATTTCAGCCAATGTTTACATCCAGATTTACAGTGTCTGGCTTCTTCTGGTGCAGAAATCTGATGAATGCCTCACGTCAATGACAAACGTTCATAGCATGAACTGCTATGAAATGTGTCTTAGCAGTTCAGACTGCAAACGCTTTGGGCACTATTGGATGCGTATCCAATTTTCTTTGGGCTAAAAGATTGAAATTTGGCCTGTTCAGGAAAAGTCAGATAAAGATTGCATTCGCTGTGTGAACGAAGCGAATGCGATCAGTCAGTGATCCAACTTTGACCACTGAAAAAAAATAAATAAAAAATAATAAAAACAGGGCAAAGTTTAAATTTTAATGCTTAAAAAGATGTAAGATGGAAGCTCAAAGGAAACAAAATAGTAATACATAGGAATTTTTTAAAAAACCCACAGGCAAATAAAAATATAGGTGTGGACTTCAATTGTAGTTATGGTCCATGGCTAAATATGTTTTCGTGATTCAGAGGCTGACATATAGAGCTGAAACCCGATTCGCTAATATTTAATGAAATCCAAGCATATCTTTGCGATACTGATACTACATATAATATATTGTGATATCTTTGCAATATATTGGTTTAGGTCTACTAGAGACTTCTCTAAATAAAATAATTACAGCACAATCACAGCATGAAGGCTAAAACAATACAGAATTCCTGACTGTATTGTCAGGAATACAGTCAGGAAGTTCTTCTTAAAATTCTTTAAGAGGAACTTAAATTGGTTCAAATCATCATTGACTGGTGAAAGTTATACAAAACCCAGAGATCAGATATCTGACATAAATTGGTGCAACACTGGTAAAACTAAATATATAGAGTCTATTGAAGAGTTACATGACACACAGTCATTCCTTTCTTTATTTCATTTATTTGTTTAACCTATTTTGTTAATGGAGAGGGAGTGGTGGATAACTAAAGCTCGTAGACTGGAGAAAAATGGCAAACATAAATGTTGAAGCAAACCACAGAGATTACATAAAAAGGACTTCCATGGAGTTGTGCGTGTGTGTGTGCGCGTGTGTTGTAGCGTTTGCAAGTGTGCTAGGATGTAGGGTGGGTAGCAGGCACAAGAAGGAATTCCTTCCTCAAAACACTCAGGAAGTAGCAGCAAGGGCGGAAGTGAAAACAACTTTCCTTCCAAGGCAAAATCCATTGGAAGTTCTTCCTCTGGATGCTAAGAAAAACAACCGATGCACAATGGCTGAGTGTTTGAAACCTAAATAACTCCACTTCTGATTGCAGTGTTACTAAAATCAGATGAAGGAATGATTAAAGGATGGATTAAAAATAACCAATGAAGCCAAATCAAATAGTAACAAGGAATGCAGCCTTTGCTGCATGAGTTGCAAGACTCTATCGGTCACACTTGATTGATGCTGGGAAGTCAGATTGAAATTTAAAAAAGCAACATTTGTAGTAGAAAGCTGGGATTATATTCCCTACATCTGGATTTCAGGGATTAGGATGCAACAAATCATAAACTGGATAATCAACTATCAGGGACGAAAAGGCAACAACAGGGCAACAGGGTCTGAGCGGCAGAATAATCAAGTGACACACACACCCAGTCCTGTTTTCGTATCTTGTGGGGACTTTCCATTGACTTCCATTCATTTTCTACAACCTAGCTCCAACAATAACCTTCACATGCCTTACCCTAACCAAAAGTCAATTCACATCTTAGGCCTAAACCTAACCCCTAACCCAAAAACAACAATTCCCCTTATGGGGACCAAGAAAATGTCTCCACAAGGAGCAGTGGTCCCCACAACAGAAATAGATCCCCACAGGGATATAAGAACATGGTTCTCACACACACGCACACATATACGTATGCTCGAGTTACATTCGATCTGTCCTTCTGTTGTGAAAGTATTGTTGAACCTCTCTGCAGCCACCAGAGGTCTATGGCGTCTGCTCTCATCTTTCATTCTACTTAACCCAGTCCTGTTCTCTGCTTAGCATCGGCAGACCTCTGTCCTCTCCACAGAAGGGAAACCTTCAGGTCCGTGCTTGCTTTGCACATAAGTAACCTGACATAAACTCAATTAGGCCTTAATCCAAATAAATCGCTGCCATGTAAACAGCTTTTCTGATTAAGTAAGTCTAAGGAAGCTTAAATTCCAAGTAAACAATTATCGAATGTGCCAATCGTGGTCACTTCCTAGACATGCAACCATGTCTGCTGGTTTATTAGTATTTTGTGGGGTACTGCTGCATTACTGCCATGCCCTAAACACAAGAGAAGCTGGGGAAACATAGACTCTAACAAGACTGTCTATTGTGGCAAGTTGACAGGAACAGGAAGGAAATATCCAACACAGAGCTCTTACAAAGACCGTAATAGGAATATTGTTTTACTCATAATAAATTACATACTTATTCCCAGGGATGTTATTTATTTTGTTTGTTTAGTTTTATCCTAACTAGTTCCTTGGTGTATGGCATATAATTTAATTTCAGTTAGCAGATTTTGAGCTAATTCATACCAAGATCCTTTTAAGTGGAAAACAAGAAGAGGTTACAAAAGATAAAATTGACACAATTTGAGCAACACAGTTATGGAAGTGCTGTAGTTTGTGCTCAAACTACAGCACTGTACCCAGCTGTGTCTCAGATATTGAAGCATATCTGGGGATCAAGATATGCTGCAATTTCTTAGTCCCCAAGATATTGGGGACCAATGTCACATGTTGGTCATGTGACAGTGATGCAGCAAGGGATAGTGGGGAATTTAACTGAAACAAAGAAGCAGTGGTGAAGCCAGCAGGGCGGTCACATTATTGTCAAAAGGATAACAACTAATATATAATATATACAATATAGGTAAGTATTGGTTTTCAGCCATAACAGTAATATTTATATTGGATATTGATATAGTAGGTGCTTCCCTACTTAAAAATGAAAGTGATACTGACTAAATAATCATCCCACCAGTAAGGGGCACTTATGGAGCACTGAATTTTCTAAAATACAACAAAAAAAAATAAAGCGAGGCAGTAATGTGGTGGTGAGAGCAAAAAGTGCCTATTCCTGATGCAACAACATGAATGTGAAAATCTTGATCACATACTTCAAAGTTGCGACAGTTTCACAAAATCTTCGTAATTTCTTTACATTTAGTCCGAAATATGTCATATTTCAATATTCCAGCATCGAATATGGCACAGTGTGACAGCATGCTTTACTCAACCGAAACTTAACATCTTAACCACAATTTTTACTCAACAAAACTTAGCCTGAAGCCATCATGTCTCGTAACATTACAGTGTCTGAAGAACCTCAAACACTGAAGAGTCGCCCAACATTAAGAGCAGGGAAGTCAAACCTCAGGCTTCGAGGGCCGGAGTCCTGCAACATTTTAGATGTGTCTTTGGTTTAACACACCTGAATCAAACAGTTGAATTACCACCTCAGCATGCAGTCAAGTTCTCCAGAGTCCTGCTGAGGACCTGATTATTTGACTCGTGTGTTTTGAAGCAGAGAGACATCTAAAAGTTGTAGGCAACTGTCTGTTGAAGACTGGAGTTTGGACCCTGTGATTAAAAGGAACTGGTGGATCAACTCCAGAGTATTTCTGTCATCGCACACAAGTACAATTTGCAAAAGAAAAAGCAAAGAGGAGCCTGGTGTTTCACAATAAATGTGTAGCGCTTTCCTGTGGATGCCAGTTATATACTCAGAAACCATCTCAAACTTGGCTGGTAGCCTGGGGACTTCATTCAGCTCCCACATACCATATGGCTGCAAATATATCACAGCTTAATGCCAAAAGGAATCTGTGTGACTGCACTCAGCTTTATCCTACAGCAGCTGGAGTCAACGGCACAAACAGCAGGCTGAACTCAGCTGATCTCAGAGCTTTCATCAGTGGAAGTGGTTAAATTCACAAATCACTGGGATGAGTAGACAAATCTCCTCCTGGTGTGTTATGTAACAGCAGCGCAAGGGGTGGGCGAGCTGATGCACCTCTCTGAACAGGCTAATCCAACACACCGCTCTGGTGCCAACACCAGTGACGACAGCATCTTGGAGCTCTACGGTATTGTGTAATGTTATAGCTAGTTTAACAACACATGGATTTCTAACTTTAAAAACAGTACACTAAAAGAAACAAATGCAGTAGGTTGACAGAAGTTCAGGGGAAGAACATACATGGTATTTCCTTTCAAGAAAATCATAAATAAACGGCATTAGCAAGGATGAAAAAAAGCAGCATCAAAGCATTTGGCACAAAATATTTCTGTTATATCCCTGGAAACAAAAATTGCTGCTGAGCTGCTCCTGGCCATTCATAGATCTGAAGTGCATAAGGTGATACGTTGCAGACGTAACTTTGAAAAATATAAATGCCGCTGCAGGACAACAAATTAGCATCGACTTATCTCGTAACTGCAAAGAAAGTCCAACTGTATTTATTATTAGAAAAGGTAGAAACCAGTTGAAAACATTGTCTTTATGTAACTGTAGTCAGAAGGTTTGACATAACGTGTTGCTTTCTTGATGTGTTTGCAGCATTTACAGATAATCGTCCCTCTGTGGTTATTTTCAATTTCAACATGAAATGTTCTATGTTGTCTTCCAGCATGGTAAGCGACATACTAACCATGTGTTAAATATTACAAAAATTGGGGATGTTCACAATCAGCAGAAATGTCAAAACTCGCCCCCTACTGGCAGGAACTGTGCCATCATCTCCAAAAAACCAGCAAGTGTCTGATGCTGCTGTCCATTTTATTATATTGTTTGATATGATGGCCTTTCTGATTAATAAGTCCAGTACCTGTGAACTTGAATCACTTTTCCTTTCTGTGGATGTTCTACTGTTCAGTCCATTAAAACAATGACCACTGTTTCTCTTGACTGAATCTTTAATGTTCCTTCTCTGGAAGTTTCTCTTAGCTAAATAATTAAAACAGATTTGGTTTCTGTTATTACTCAGTAGAGTCACATTTCTTTTGTTTTTGTTTTTATAAAGTCATATTTAAGAAACGAAAACTATTCAGTATAGAATGATGCACTTTGACTTTTATATTCAGCTTGTCTTACTTCAAGCTGGCCCTGAAGCTAAAAAAAAAGGAGTGCTTTTTTTTTTTTTTTTTTTTTACAAAGACAGTAGAGGTTTTATGAATTTCAAACTGTGCTTAAAATGATTTTCATTTAGCAAATTACTATTCAGTCCAAGTTAGTTAAAGTATTTTTTCATTTTCAACTTGCAATGAAAAAGAACCTGTAAACTAGCCCTTTAACTTAGCATTCCTAGGAAGCTACAAAGTAGATGTAACTTTAGCTAGCTAGCTAGCATTGCTAGTGGCTCACAGTTTATGCAAGGTTGTGGACACTTGTGCTATCAAGTTAACTACATTTTCTGCATCCTTCTTAATAGAATCTCGGGCGTTCATGAGCCGGTATTGAGCGGTAAATCCCCGCCTAATCTTGACTCAGCACTCACTCATTTTTCATGGAAGATAACTATAAATTATTGATGGAAAAGTTACCCATTCACTGATTTGTTTTTTTTTTTTGTTTTTTTTTGTTTTTTTTTTGTGGAGCATATGTAAAATTTCAACAGAAAATACAGGCTGGGAAGTTGAGACACATAAGTTCCATTTTACTTTACAACCTACTAGATGGTGTTTGTAAAGCAGCCAGTCAAGGAGCACCATTTAGTTTTCTTGGCACTGACTGACTGTTCTCCCTGATAGCATAGATAAGACCATGGATGTTAGCTTCTGCGGTAGTGCCAAGATGGTTTCCACTATGTGTATTAATATATTTTAGGGTATATTTGGTGTTTAAACTGTTAAAATAGGTAATTATAAGTATTATACAGGGGGATCATCAATTATTCACAAATCAAACTATTTGCAGGTAGTTTTGATCTCTCCTTGTTGTGATCCACTGTATACAGCATGTCACATTAATGTGGTTTGTCACCGTCTTAAGTTTTAGAAATGGAAAAATCTAAAATTTTAACAGCTGTGCGCTTTGTTGGAGGATCCTTCAATGCACAATTCAACTCATTCTTCCTTCAAAATAAAGAGTTTGAAACAGAAGTTCAACATAGTGTCAAACTTTAAGTGTTCACCTTCATACCTGGAGCTCAAGACAACATCCTATAACCTGAACAAACTATATGACATGATGACAGCAACCAGATAGCACTCCACCGGACAGATTTCACTTTGATGAAAAATAGTGTGGCATTTTAATTAGTCACGGACTCATGTCATGAAATCTTACAAGCCAGAATTAGATCAAAGTTTGACCTGAATGGAGTTCAGTGAAGGTTTTCAGCTTCGGACAAACTGAACAGTGTCACTAATCTCCTGACAGCCACGTTCAGTAATTCTATTACATGAGGATGAGTCAGCCTTTGATGTGAATCCAGAGTTGGGAGAAGAATATTATTTACCTAACATTTGAATGTATCCCGTTAATAGTTAACAAGGTAGATGGTGAAGAAACAGGAAATTGGAGGAAAGAAAAAATAATGAGAAAAAACAGGTTTGTTACACAAGCTGCAAACTGTCATAAGAGTTATTCAACAACATTACAGCCCACTCCGTCCCCAGTGATTCAGTAACTATAAACAGAAGGCAAAAGACAAGACTGATGACCAGTCTGTCTCTTCCCATTTTCTTTTTCTTTTTCCTTTTGACAGATGGCCGGCTGGATGCAGCGAGAGGATTAACCAGAGCCCACAGTCTCAGTCTCCGTCTTATCAGAGAGCAGCAGGTTGAGAATCAGGAGCAAAGGGAGATACATCATCGCCTCGCCTATGAGTCACCCTGCGGTCCCCTCCTCTGTCTTACCCATGCACTTCTAAGCAAAGAATATGGACAAATATAGCGCCGGCAACACACATGCAAACACACTCCTACACCTGCATCAATAACGGTCAGACAGAAATAGAGTCATTGTCCCTGCGTGTTAGAGACTACGTCCAGGGGTGGTGAGGAAGGACAGATGTTGCTGCAGTTTAGCTGATACTTTTACTGTCTTAGAGTTAGGACGTTTCAATTTGGAAAAGATGTCAGTGTAGCATATGTATGTTAAAGATTATGTAAGAAATGTGTCAAAAACGATTAGATTATAAAATAAACTAAGATGACAGTCTTCACATCAGCCCTGTTCAGTCTGCTTTAATCAAACTCCAGTCTGTTTCTGTAGAAAGCCCAGTTCGCTCGGGGAGGTGTGAATGCTTAATCGAACTCTGATGTGGACCAAAAGAACCTCGGTCTCTGTTCGGATGAAGTGAACTCTGGTTAGGGTTCAATGCGAAGGGGACCAGAGACTGCTCCAAAAGCAGGAAGCAGACCACAGCAAGGGGCAATCTGGGTAAGTATAGCCTAAGCAAAGGCCTGAGTCTAGTAATGGTGGGAGAAATAGATTCTGGTCTTTTACCAGAGACAAAATAGGAAATCCTACAACCGCTAAAATCTGACTGCACTCCATTTATGTTCACATTTTCTGGAGAAAATGCACACTTCTTCAGATGTTTTTTCTGGTTTTCTTCAGTGGTACTTGGTGCAGCACCACGATAGGCTATAGCGGGAACAGGTTGCTTAAAGGGTTTGGTTCATTTCATGCAGTGCAGTGTGAAAGTGAACCTCGCCAGCTGAAAATGGAACAAATGTTGCAATTTTGGCCCCCAATCAAACTGAGTCTACCAAACTATCATGTATGAAAATGCCACTGCACCACCACAATCATAATAAGATTTAAATACCAGCTCTTTGAATAATCTTTTTGAAAAACCAACAAATCTCTAGAGAGACTCAGTTCTCAGTGTGTAACACCTGATTTACACCTGATCTACCTTTTTTCACTCAGTGAGCTGTGACTCAGAAAGCAGTTTGGTTCCCTCAACACCTCGTTAAAGTCAGGGGTTAAAAGTCTATAAGTTTACATTACACTACGTTGCAAGAATCATGCACTGATGTGTTGTGCCAGTGGTGCGCTGAATTCACAATGAGGTTCTCAGCTTTGTAGCATTTCAACACAGCGACTACAAAGTTTTAAACAGTGTGTAGCAGACACTGCTTTAATACAGAACAGAGGAAACACCCAAAGTAACATCCATCCATTTTCTATACACCCTTGTCCCTAGTGGGGTCAGGAGGGGTGCTGGTGCCTATCTCCAGCTAACAATCGGGGTGAGGTCACCCTGGACAGGTCGCCAGGCAACACAGAGACAGACAGGACACACAACCATGCACACACAGGGAGAATTTAGAGAGACCAATTAACCTGACAGTCATGTTTTTGGACTGTAGGAGGAAGCTGGAGTACCCAGAGAGAGCCCATGAATGCACAGGGAGAACATGCAAACTCCATGTAGAAAGACCCCAGGCTGGGAATTGAACCCATGACCTGCTTGCTGCAAGGCAACAGCTCTACAAACTGCGCCACTGTGCAGCCCAGGATAGTTTATCATTATTATTATTATTATTATTAATAATAATAAATAGCTCTCATTGTCATGTTTGTTATCACAAAATATCATGATCAAACTTTGAGCCCATTCAAATTTAAATTCAAATTAAAAAATACTTTATCGATCCCAAAGGGAAATTAAATGTTGTAACTCATATCAATACAGGTTCTTCAAAGAGCTATTCTTCAAAGCCCACCCCTAATTACAAGTATTAGAAAGTATGTAATCAACCCGCTCCATCTGCAAATAAACACAAAGAGCTAACAGCTAACATCTCACATATTTAGGTACAAGTGTTGTCTACAAAAAAGACAACACTTAAAAATCATAAATTCCTTTAAATGACCAGAAATGGGGATGTGAAAACTGATTTGCACTGATTCAAACAGGTGAGTGAATGATGTGCATCATCTCTGAAGCAGTCATGACTAGATTCAGTTTTCACTTAAAATCTTCATCCAATCTGGCCAGAGACTTCACAGACAACCTGGGTGACTTCATGTGTGAGTGTCAGTATGGCCTTTTTACATGCAGCGGACAAGCAGCAGCTGTGAGCTGCTCCCAGTGTGTGGAGCTACGGCTACGAGAACATATGGGCATCAAAGAGCAAAGGATGTTCTAGCCATCTATCTCTTTTAATGTTTGTAATATAAACAGACACATACACAGAGACATATTTGTTTCTGACTTATGAGTGCATGTGTGTGTGCGTGTGTACGTGTGTGTGACTGTGTGTAACAGTTTATGTTTGGAGAGATCTGGGAGCCTGGGAACTCAAATCACACTGGGCTTCCTCTGGCTCAAAGCAGCATCATGGGAAACAACAATGCCCAAGGTCAACAGGACAGTTACACTGCAGACCATTCAACAGCCATAGAGCCCATTACACACCTTTAGCAAATTCACACTTATCTGTAGGTTTAAACTTTATTTGTGACACAAAATGACACAATAAAAAAAGATAATCGTCTGATTATCTATAAATATGATCAGGGCATTATAATTGCAAATTATCTGTCTCAAGGCTACATTAAATTATGTCTTACAATTTAGTATGCCTTTTTCTGGCCGGATGATTATTTGTGATGCACAACTTTCTCTGTGCATCGCACAGAGAAAGCATTGATTAATGCTAAGTGTTATTACCACCTATGGAGGAAGACAGCAAGGGACAAGAAAAAGTTCCACCAAGAAAGTGACAAAAAGTGTCAAAAGTGTGGCATCACTTTAAACTAAAGAGAAAAGACAGCACAACTCAGTGCATACACTACAAAATGGAACTGACGTTTCACAAGAACACGTCTTCGATGATGCAGGAAACATTCACTACATGCATTAAGCTCGTTCGTGGCTGCTAACAGATGTCGTTTTTGTTTCTTTTGCAAAAAAAACTTTTATCTGTGACTGTTAATACAGAATCTGGCAGATTATGCATGTTCACAGAAATACTTTTTGGCAAGCACAGCATGCTGTTCAAGAAGAGCAATGACAGATAAAACTTTTTTTAAACATAAAAGTTATACTTCAAACTTGAGGCTGAAAGACAACTGTAATATAAAAGGAAGAGTTTACTAAGGCCTCTATTGAGGTTTGATTTTTAATTTTAATTTGATTTCAAATCTGTTTTTACAATTCAAGAAAAAAGTTTTTCATGCTTCAAACTTGAGACTAAAAGTGAAGTTTCAAGCTTTTTGCATTTTAAGAAGTAAACTGTTTTCTTACTAAACAAAGGAACTGATTTTTTTTTTTTTTTTTTTTAGCTTTTTTTTTTTCAGGAATTTTTGTTTTACCAGCTTAACAAGCTACTACAGAACAGAACAATTTTTAAAAATGCAATTACTGGATTAATCGTCAGAATAATAAATGGGTTACGCGATTATAAAAATAATTGTTTACAACAACCCTACTAAAGAATAGCTTAAGAGACATAGGATTTTGACAGATGTTGAACTCAGGATTTAGTGTTGGCGTTTATATTACATCAGTTGTTTTTATTTAAGTCAGTAGGGTCAGCAGAAAGACACAAACCCAGTCAGTGCATCAGCTTTTCACCATAATGCTCGCTTCAAATACAGAAACTGAATCGGGTCATCACTCTAAAATTGTATAACAGTACTGATATCCTTCTTATTGACCCTGAGCCTTGTATCCCGTTTACATCTGGCACCAACATCTGTCCTGGGTGAGCTGACTGCAGCAAGACAAATTATTATATCTGGACTGTGGAAGCAGCTGTACTACTGGAGAGGATATGTAAAGTCCATGCAGAAAGACCCCAAGCCCAGATTCAAACTCAGGACCTTCTAACAACAATCAGGATCAGGATCTGATAAGCAGAATAATTGTAGTGTTACTCTATTGCTGTTCAAGTTTTTTTTTTTTTTATCTTATTCAGCAGTGAATAAGAAAATAATTGTTGAGAGTAAGAGAAATGACAGAGATATATTAGTTTGGTGTACAAACCTGTCTTCTCCTGGGCTTACAGCAGGACCACTACCTTTCCCACCTCACACTTAGACATGAGGGAAAACAGAACACAACCAAGAAGTTAAACAAGTTTAAAAGTTTAAAAATCATGCTAATGATTAGTTCAGTGGGACTGGAAAAAAAAAAAAAAAAAAAAAAAGCTCATCAAAGTATCCGCCGTACTAAACGTGGCAGCAGTGTTTTGGGTACCGAATTGAAAAACGAAGAGTGAAATAGAAAGGAAAGGTTGATAGAAACAACAAAATTTGGTTTATGCTCATTTAAGCAAAGATTTTTGTCTTTGCTGAAAAGGAGATGACGCATCAGATAATCACCTGATCATTTTTAATTATTCTTAGTTGCACTTTCCTTAGAATCTGAATATGCTCTTTGTAGTAACTGCAGTATTATTTTTTGCCCTTACTGTACTGGGTACAGTAATTCTTGTTTTTTAGACAAATCTCATAAAAATCTTGTCTTGTCTTGATTTCTGAGTTTCCTCTGTCGTTTCATGCCTAACAGGATAACTGGTTCCACTGTAGGATGCCTTCAATCTGTAACTGAAGCATCCTCCCATAAGAGGAATGCATCAGGGAACAGTAATAGAACATCCCTCTCTTATGTTTCTGCCAACTGAGGAACAAAACAGCTCTTGAATGTTTTGTCCTTTTTACCTCTCCTGGTTCTCTTACATAACCCAACTCTTTAGACCCAGCACAGCTTGCTAACAGCAAACTCTGCAGGGACATTGACAATCCACCTTGTGTGAATTACACACGCTTTGCCATAACACTGCCAAAGAAGAAAAAATTGTGTGTAGGTTTCCTTTTTTTTTCAAACATGGCTATACCTGTCACAATAAATCAATTAATTATATTCTAAATTAAAACTAGTACAACTTTCATTTGCATTATTTCTCGTTGTAACTCATTAATTTAAGAGCTTTTTCTATCTTTTCACCAAAAACTGGTTGGTAAAAGTCTTCAGTGCGGTGACTTAAGCAGCCCTTTGTTTGAAGGACAATTTTGTCATTTTACTTGTTCTTGTTATTTATTTTTAACATTTATAATGTCTTCCAGTTTCAGTGTTAAATGTTCATTAGAATTTAAAGTTTATTAATATTTGAGAATGTGTTCTTGCATTATTATACCATTATATTACATTACTTGAAAGTGGTCTTTAAAAAACAATGTTATCGTTTGTCACAATAACTTCTGGGATAATTTATCATCCAGCAAAATTTGTTACCGTGACAGGCGTATGACACATGACACATGATCAAGAGACAATGCATGGAGATAGCGTCACAAGAACTAAAAGTCTAAGAATCTCATTTTTTTTTTTTTTTGTTTTGTCAAATGCAGTTTACCAATCACAAAACTGTGTTTTGTGGCATTTGTAACCAGTGTAGTAAATGTTGTGGTCAACATTCTGGGCAGCGGTGGTAGGAGTTTGTATCCACATCAAAAGGACCTGGGTGAGATGGCTCGGGCATCTGATCAGGAATCCTTCTGGGCATCTTTCTTTGGAGGTTTTGGAGGCAGACCCAGAACTTAACAGTATCAATATCTAACTTTTATACCAAGCACCCAAAATACTGCCACGCAAGCATCTTGCTTACTAGATTAGGTCAGCTGGTATAATATGCAGTATTAAGTCAGTTCAGTCAGTACAACAAGAGAACTTTAGAGCTTTTTCCTTTGCTATTTCAAAATAGGAGTGTCTAACATTGATAATGGAATCAATGTATCAGGGTATCTTGCTTAAAGTACTTTCTACTCTGATTATGAAAGACATCTCACAAGCTCTTGTTGTGTCCACTGTAATGAATGACAAACCAAAAAACAATATTAGGTCTTAAACCTTAGTTTATTCAATTCAATTCAAAAATACTTTATTGATCCCAAAGGGAAATTAAATGTTGTTGTAACTCATTAATTGAAAGTCTTCAGAGAGTTATTGTAGACGGTGATGGCTGTTGTCATGAAAGATCTCTTGTAGCGGTCTGTATTACAGTGAATCTTCCAAACACTACTAAAAATGCTGAATTTCAAATACATTGCTGACAGAAAAAAAAGGTTTGTTGCTAGTTATTGGCAGAGGAAGACAGTATGGTCTTTTGGGACTAGTTAAAGCCCTTGTCCCTCTCCTTATTATGCTGAACATAAATAAAACAATACACATTTCTGATACTGTGAAAATATTAAGAAACCATACAAGAATGTATAGTCACTACAAAGAAGTCTCACAAGTATTTCAATAGACATTTCAAAGGCTCAGTTATTGCTTTGAGGTGTGTAGAGCTGTGTCAACAAAGCCCAATTAGCTTAAAAGCATCAATACTGATATAGCACAAGGTGATTTTAAAATGGAAGTTCATTTTGATAAAATGGGCAACCCTTATTTGAGAGAATCTGTATTCCTAGCCATGTTTTTATGAGATATTGTGGGTTACATTCCCTACCTTGCACCACGCAGAGAGAAAAAACCAGCAAGAGTGTAAAATAAAACACATGACAGTAATGGCTGCTTTAATCCACTGATGCTTTAAAAACCAGACTGTTCCTCTGGTTTTGTAAGAGCTGGTTTAGGTAAACAGGTCTTTTATAGTCCCATGAGTGAAAACAGAACATCTTCAGATAAAAGCAGAATGTAGACACCAAAGACTGTCCCAAGTGTGACCATATTTCACACACCATTTGCGACTAAAGCAAACATTAATGCTCTAGGAGTTGGCCCGTCTAACGACCATACATGGAATGCAACTTTTGGCTCAATAACAAAATTACTCAGAGAAAAAAGGGAAAAGCAGGACACAGCAACTAAAATTAGATCTAAAAATCCATTATGGAAGCCAGCGTTGTTTTCCAGACTTTGGTCTTAATGCCATTACATCATCTCAAAGCCATTTAAGTAAGCCAAAAAAAACAAAACAGCTATCTACAGTGGCCATTTCACCACTTAGTAATTTACTGTATTTAATTTTTTTTTGGTAGAAATTACAGTGTGTTGTTTTTCGGTTTCTAAAAGCCACTAAAGAAGTGGTGTGATCCCCTGTGGAGACATATGGCTTCAGTCTGAGCACAGCGGTGAGAGCAAAGACATAAAGGAAATAAATGCACTGAGACACTGACAAGCAAAGAGTTTGGAGAGCTCGTGTTGTCTTTGAACAAAATGTCACACCAGGGAAACCACAGCCTTTTACTGGCACCATGGCAACATGTTTGGTGCGTATTGGGGGTAAAGCAAAAGCTGCGGAATCAGGTGTGAAAGCTGAAACACAAGATCATTTGCACAGAGAACGAGCAAACGTTAAAAAGCTCTTCCAGCTTGTGCAAGTGTTTGCATTCATGCATTATATGAGGCATCGTTAGCTACGTCGCCTGAGCAGGAAGACCGAGTAATGACCGGGATTGAAATGGAAGAGGGACTGTATAACTGCTGAAATGAGGAAGATAACATTAAACATAAAAGAAACAGCAGCACTGCAGATTAAACTAGTTGATGTTGATTGTGCTCCTCTTTTCATGGTATTTTCTCTTGAACTTTGTCACTTTCTTTTCCTGCTTATTTCTGTAGCATGAAAGTCATGGATCATTTAGGGATGCTGTGTGGAAAAATGACACCAGACATGAAAATTAGGCATATGACTGGTACATTTTATGAAAATGAAGAACAAATTGCTGACCACTAAGCAAATCCCTTCTGCCAGCCTATGCAGCTGTCACACAGGGGAGATTCTTCCCTAAGGGACATTGTTTCAGACACATTCTTCACGCCGCTGTGTCAAAGGACCTAACTCACACATCAAATCCCTCAACCATTCCCTAACGATGTTTTGAACAAAGTCTGGCCGGTGCAAAGTGAGCCCTGCCGCCATCAGTTAAGTGACCTGTCTGTTTTACTAAATATCAAACTCAACATCAGCTTTGGTGGGCACATTAGAATAAGCCGTCACTGCTCTTCTGAAGCGATGACGTAAGTCTGGTTGCTATATAGTAATGGTGAGTGGGATGGATCCCTTTTCAAAAGCTCGTGTAAAAAAACACATCCTTGGATGCATCTTAAAACGGTGTTAAAAACAACATAATGCACTGAGAGGCGAACAGAGAAAGATGTAACAATGTCTTTATAATCTCCTTGGACACCGGCCCAGGCAGAGTGGGTGTCTGGACGACACGCGCTTGCTTGTTCATTCGCTCATCTGCTCCAGAAAACTGGGCTGAGGCCGCAATGTGTTGCCTTCTATGTTCGCTGTGGTTACCTCCCACATGTAGCCCCTCCACCCACCCACCCCCCGTCATTCTCTTTTGCTCCCTCACTCGTGGCTGTTGTGGTTTGGATCCTACTCATTGCAGTCCCTCTAACAAAACTGTCATTTCAAAAATGTCACATCCTTTGCTGCATGCTGAACTTTTTCTGGTTTTGGTTGCCATTAAATAGCCATTAAATTCTAGGTTTTTTTGGAAGGAGTTTCTGTGACACAAGGTAGTGTGTAATGGAAAAGGATACATGTTTTCAATTTTGCTATATACAAATAAAAATGTTGTATAGAAATGTATGTCAAAAACATAAAAAGGTGTTGTGTCCCCTTGAGTAAGTACTGGGTTTTACCCAGTGTATTATAAGCCTGGTGGGCCACCAGGCTTTACTTGCTCCCCCACCAGGCTAAGTCGTGTTTTTTCTAAGATTTTTTTATACACCAGTAACAGTGACAGCAAAGACAAGTTGAAGAAGAAGTAGTACAGAGTATGGTATTCAGTTGTTGGACAAGATGTTTGAAGCTTGGTTCCCCTTTTTCCAGTAAAACGTATAAGTAAGCAGTTTTCTTTTTTTGTGCAATTATTGTGATTCTGGTGATTTCTGCATCATGTTTTCTTTGATGGACAAACAGAATCAAAATGGGTGGTTGTCATAGTTACAGTTGACCAATTTTTATAAGTTTGTCAGATTTAAGCAAACGCACCGGTTCAAATGTAAATTGTCACCTTCTTAATGTGACGTATTACCTGATGAAATCGGCTGTCAACCTAGAAATCAAGAGGCGATTTTTTTTGTGTCATGTTTATGATTTTGAATTGTATAGATAACTGGTTGCACAAACCGTAAGTCATCATCACATCACTCCCTCGACTTGCAAAGCTAGCGTAAGCTTGGTTTATGCTTGCTGCATATCGGATAAATTAAACCACAGACTAAAAAATTCTAAATAATACAATTTGTGAGGAGTCACTCACACTATATTCTCCTGAATGTAGCTCCAGTTGTCACAAAACCATGTACAACAAGTACTTTTGTGGGTTATTTTTACAGTATAAGTAGTAGCTTTTAACTGTTTAACTAAGTGTAACTAAGTAAACGGTACTGAACATTTTAGTGAAAAAAACATGGATGGAAATATATAATGTGGAGCTCATGATGTTTGACACCGACAGTCGAATTCTGCATTTTGATCTAATGTTACGGAAGAATGGTAAGGCTGACAGAGACAGACATATACATGCTGACTTGAGTTATTAAAGCCAGCTGGTGAGTACAGCTGACATTTTGAAAAGCCAGTGAGCAATGTTGTTTTTCAAGCATCCAGACAGATGGGTGCAGTAAAAGATGAAGTGCTAAATCAAAGATGATTTCTCGAAGTAAATATGATGAAAAAGCCCTCAGAGTGTAACTGTAAACTCTTCAGACCTAAACCATATGGATCTAAAGAAGAGTCACATTTGTGCCGCCTACGCACAGCAGAGTGATTAGGAAACGATAAGTCTGCGGTCCAAAGAAAAAAAAAAAATTGTTGAAATTGCGGGTGCCAACGCTATTACAATGTACAGTGCCGCATCATAAAGACAAACACATGTTCTCCATAAATGTCTTCAAGTTCTCTCCAGTTTATATCAAAAAGTATGTCAAGGTTGATTAATGTTTCAGCAAGTTCTCGACTACCTTAAACACTTTCTACAATGAAAAAAACAGATTGGAGAAGAACTCTACCAGAGTCCGAACCAGTTACAGTGGGAAGGATTGTATTGAAAAATCAGAAAATCCTACACAATGCAGCCTTTGAACTCCAATCTGTCGTCATGTTTAAAGTCATCTATGATCTAACGTATGACAGATTGACAGTGGATTGCCATGACTTTTCACAGGTCGGAGAATGGCGTGAGACCAATCACAAAGCCAAAAGTCAGCTAGCAGTCATCTGCAATCTGAAAGTGTATTTTCACACACATTACTTCACACAGGCCAGCCAGTCATAATATAATCATAAATTTCATATGAGCTTTTCAGTAAAAAAAAAAAAAAAAAAAAAAAAGATTTTTCCTTTCATTTGCATACAGTGAAGCCTGATAAAAACCCCTTCACTTTTCCTGCATAAGTGTGACATTAGCTGCATGTCCACTGACCATTATTTGATATGCACCAGTTCCACAATATGATGCTACGGTAGCGCTTTATTTGAAGGGGGTGAATTCATGAAAATGAATAAGCCTTCATGAATATTTATGACTGTTGTCATAAAGCGTCATTTGGTAAATTATGACACTTTTAATACAAAGTTGACATTATTCAAAATGTTGTTGTTATGACAACTTGACATGAACCAAGAAATCATTACCGATATCAATTTGTTCTAAAAGTATTACTGATTGCACTTTAAAAATTAGGTATCTTTATGTTATTAAAGGTAAAGTTTAAACAGTAATGATTTATTGGTTAATGAGAAGATGCTTATATGTTTATGACAGATGCTATGTCATGTTTATGAAAGTGTCATGACAGTCTTATTCACCCCCCTTCATATAAAGTGTTACCGATGCTACTTCATAGTTGTAAGGATGTTCCTTCAAATGTAATGATGGTCATTTAGGACTGTAGACAAACTTTTTGCACCGGTTGCACTGGTGCACCAAAGTTTTTTTCTCAAGTGGACCCACATTTTCAACCTTGTAATTTTTAAATCACTGTCCAATAAGGCAACATAGACTAATACAATATTTCATTAACAGCCCAGTAAACATAAAGTTATTTAACTGAAGCAGAACACAGGTAACTTAGTGAGCAAGTGTTTAAAGTACTTAAACAAGTTGAAATTTACACTTAAAAAACATCTTCACATAAAATGAATAAAATGAAAAGAAAGTCTAAATTATAAGTGCAAATGTCAAGTCATTATTTTAAGAAGAATTATTTTGGACGTGAACTTAGCAAAGGGAATGTTAAATTTTATGATCTGGTCTGATGACCTGCTTGCTGCTGGCTGCCGATGAAAGGCGACGGAGAGAGGGGACACTTGAGCGGTGTATTAATCACGACATGTTCTTTAGCATCTTCTGATCTCAAATGGGGGCCGGGGCTATTTCAGACTAAACCAAGAGAAGCCTGATTTAACATCAGAAAGTATTAAATACAAAGGTGTGTCTTTTTATAGAGTACATGTAAGCTTCTGTTTTCAAGTGTATCTGCATCATGCAACACCTTAACCAAATGTTGTGTATGTTTTTATCTCTGTACAGCTTTCATGATCAACTCTTCCTCAACCTTCTTTTAGTTTCAATGTGGTCACTGTAACACCTTGACTGTTTTTGCAAACCACCGTGCTTCACAGCTGGGAGGATGTGTTCATACTATATCGTTCTCTCAAGCTCAACATTTCCACTTTGGCTGTCCAAAAGTTTTATTTTATATTTTTTTTTATCTGATGCAACATGACAGTCCTAGCAGCAGTCTCCAGCCAACCATACTTCAGCTGATGTAACTTTCATGACCATTTGCTCACCAAGGCCTGTAAAGTGCTAAGCAGCTTTTGAGTGTTGGTGTCTGACCTCAGGTTGAACTAGCCAGGATGTCAATTTCTGCACAAACTTAGATTGTGAATGGTGTTGAGGTGATGCCACACAAAGGGACTTTACTGACATAAAACTGCTAATCCACATGACTTAATGTAAAGCTGGCCCACTCTTTGAAGCTACAGCAGTTTCAACTGTTCTGTTAGAGCTGTGTTTATAGGACCTTTTGACTGTTCTTCAAGAAGAGCATTTGTGATGTCAAACACTGATGTTGGTCAATGTTGGTTCAAAGTCTCTGCACCTAGCCAATAGACAGTTATGTCGTAAGATAGCTCATTATATTTAAAGACATAGTACAAAATGGTTACGCTCTGAAACAGAATCATAATTACTTCTAACTACATATTTTCTCATTTTTGTGGCATTTAGAAAATAGAAATACATTTAGGTAATTCTAAGTGACCTTAAACAAGTTTCTCATTGGGAGAGCTTCAGAACTTTTATTGTTTTTAGAAACAGATTATATTACATAGCATGTGACTGGCACACAGATCTGGGCCTGCCCGCACTGGTGCCCCGCGCTGACTAACTGCACCTATTAGCTTTAACACCCAAGAAAAAATAATTATTCTTTTAGCTGAAAGAAACCATAATATAACATGTTGTATGTATTACTATCTTTTATTTCCACAATAATGTGGCATTCACGAACAATCTGATATTTTTAAAAGGTTCTTCACCCTGAAACATAGGAATCGAGACTCTATTAGTGAGAGCAGTTCTGTTTTTCACAACTTTGCTTGCTTATAATGTTCTGCACACAGTGCAACAGCTACTATTATTTTTATTTCATTTTAAATGATATTTATTTAATTGGTGAATAAATACAATAACAGAACGGGGTGGAGGTATGAGCGCCGGGAGTGAAGGCTCATGGCTGGTTTTCATCACGTGTCAGCGACGCAGGAGTCGGCTTCATGCAGCACGGATAAGAACGGTCACAGTATGCTGCTGGTTAATGTTTAAGTGTTGCTTACTGTTGCTATAATTGTTATATTTAATGGTCCAGACAGAGATTTTTGTTTCTGCCAGAGCAACTCAATTGTTAAATAATGAATTAACCGTAATTAGACAATTTCTTTTATTTAATTTTGCTTGTCACCACCTTACCGCCTAACCAGCAAAGTTAGGAAGTTATTACAACAGAACCTATCTGACAAACCCGAAGTAGTCTAAAAGATCTCTAAAAGCACTTAACAATTGAGGGGGAAGCAATATTTGGACATTGGTTTGAAAAACATTTGCTCTAATTTGCTCTCATTAATGCAGTTAAAATAGAATCTGTGTGGATGCAAATACTATTTAATGGAACTGTGTCTGCACTCTGTATTAAACTATGATGAACAGTTTATGTCATGTTGCTCTATAAATCCACCCCTCTGTTAATGTAAAGGCTGCAGGGTGTGGCGTGCAAGGTCTTTTAATAGAAGCTGAGGGTAGCACAGCTTGTTTTTAGAGTGAAGCTCTCATCACTTTATCCATGGGCAACAACACGCTGACAAATGATGAACGTGTTTGATCCAAGCCACAAACCCACAGGGGTGTGAAGCAGAACAGAACCACAAGACAACAACTGCACGGCTCTCTGAACCACAGGACGAAGGTGTTGTTTGACAGCTCTGTGACTCTACAAGGATCTATAATGAAGTTTGATCACACAAAAAGTTGGATGAGCAGTTTCAGGATTCTCTTCAAATTTCAGATTTCATTCTTGGATTTCTTTGCTTCTTGTTCTGCCCGCATTCTTTCATCCTGTGACGTTAACATTTAAAAGGAGCACGCCAACAAATACTGTCATGACAAATAATAAAAAATCTGTAATCTGTGTCTGTCATTAGACTCACAAATATTCTTGTGGGAGCAGAGGACTGCAGCATAGCTGCATCCTTGGTTTCAATGAAGAATGCAAACAATCTAGGCTATCCATCCTGGGAAAACTGGAAGACAAATGTTGAAAGCGTTTCCCACACTAAGGCTGTGTGAGATAAGGAATATGAGCTTTAGAGCAAAACAAGCAAGCCAACTTCTAGGCATATTGCATAAAAGATTGAGTGGTCCAATTCTGCTGCAGTGCAGGTTTAGTTCTGTAACTTAAGGTCCATGTTTTATACCCGGGTTGAGACAAGCTCATACCTCTCTAAGACTCCGTGGTATTGGTAAGAAAAGCTAATGACTGTTTATTATGGGTTTTAGTGGCAGTACCATATGTCCAGTATTGAGCAGGATGACTCACATACTGTTATCAAGATGAGATTTTTAAATAAAAACACATAAATGTGGAATTCAGACTGAGTGAACATCATTTTTCTAAGACATGGTTGACATATGATTGTAGATTTCAAATATTTTGTTCTGCATCTCAAAAAAATATTAGTAGTTTCACTTAGGGATACACAGATTTATTGGCCAGCCGCTTTACTGGTGCCGATTTGCTTAATTTAGGGAAATCGGTGATTGGTCGATACTCACATGTGAAGCCGATCTTATCCACTGATCATATACCTCAGGAAGGTCTAACCATCAACCACTGTTCTCTTCTGCTCTGCTGCGAGAGGTTTGGCTGACTGACAGACACCAGGTGAGGTCTGCACATTTGTAGTTAACAACGGTCACCACACTGTTACCAACTCAGCAACTTTCTTGCTAGATTTAGGAACATTTCAGACAAAAAACAAACAAAAAAGAATTGGTGGAGTGTCGAGATGTGTGTGGGAACTTGGTGACAGCGGTGTCAGAGATTTTTGCATGTTTCATGCTGTATAGAAAACTAATAAAAATATGTTTTGAACATCTTTGTTAAAACTGTCAATATCCTGACAGTAGAATATGAGATAGATAATCCGTGAAAAAGATCAAACTCCTCTGCCTCCTTTCTGTGGTCCTACAAGCTATCTGAAGAAACCCACCACTTCCTGTCAGAAACAACCAATCAGAGCCAGTAGGAGGGTCTTAGTGCTGTCAATCACCCTCATGTATGTGCTGTTAAGCTAGTCACAAGAGGTCTGGCATAATTCTCACCCTGAAATCCACTGATGTGGTTCTGTTGCTTACCAGTTGTCGTGTGTGGACATGTGCTGAATAAGTCTGTGCTTCAAGGCTGCAGGAGAACGCTTTCTGGAAGTCCTTGCTTCACCGTCAACAACTCTCTGTGAACACTGGCCACACCTGAGACAAAATATATATGAAAACATTCTAAATGGGAATGGATCAATTTATAAGTAAAATTGTTCTCTATGTCTCCTCACTTACATGTGACCTAAGGATAGCATGCAAATAATGATGCAAATAATACAAACCCATTATTATTACACGCATTCTATCTTCATACCATCTAGATGTTTTATGAAAGTTAAAACTTCTCAGATCTGACAGGATTTTATTTATGTTAAGGTAAACTACATGAGCTAAAAACAAAAATCAATACATCATAAGAAACATGGAAGAATTCGTATTTATCAACAGTGCGATTTATACTACTGAATACATTGTCTCAGCTGTAGATTTATCATGAAGATAAACTGGCCCTGTTGATATTAATAAAAGCTGTTCATCACTGATAACTGATTATGTCTGTCTGAAACAGTCTGTTGATGTGCAGCTTGTTTGACCCCTAAAGCAAAACAAGTTACACAAACTGCTACATCCACACTAAAGAGTTTACCCTTGTTAATTCCTGTTGTGTACAATTGAAACCAGAAGTTTACATACACCAAATAAAAACGCACAACATTTTTTCTCAGTCTGAAGTTAAAGCAGATCAACTTTCTTGGGAGTTTAGGAGGCTGGGAATCGTATGATTATGAGAAACCCACCTTATCCACCGATCATATCCAACTCTACAGAGGTCTGAAAATCAGCCACTCTTTCTGCTCTGCTGTGAGACAGACCCACCCACCAGATCATGCCTGTGAATGCGCAGTTAACAATAGTCACTCACTTCTGCCAATTTAGTGATTTTCCAGACAAAAAAAATGGTATCGGCTAAAATCGGAATCAGGAGGTAGAGTTTTCTAATGATTGGTAATCAGCGAAAAAACTGGAATCGATGCAACCTTACTTAGAATGACACAGTTCAAGTCCAGACCCAAGTCTAATAGAGGATTTTTGGCAAACACTTAAAAAAATGATCACAGACTCTGTCCATCAAATCTGACTGAGCTTCAACCATTTTACAGGAGAGCATGGGTCAATGTGTCATTCTGTATATATTCAAATCTGACAGAAACATCACAACAATGTAGCTGTAATTACATTAAAAGGTGGTTCTATGGAGTATTAACTCAAAAAGGTTCAAAACAATAAAACGCCACACACTTCAGATTATTATTTGGAAGAATTTCTGATAACCTTGTATAATTATTTAATTAGCAGACAAAGGTCAGTGGACAAACAGATGGACATCATCTTGTTGTAAATTTACTATAAGATGTTGCAAATTTAACTACTTTAGCATTATATTAAACATAGATAGTCTTTACTGTCACTCAGCTGTAGATTTAAAATGCACACATTGAGTGAAATTTCATTGCAAAGCTCCAATAAATATGGGATATTTGTCTCAATGTAAATCTGCACAAAACTGCATTTTTAAGCAAGCCTATGATTGCTGTTATCAGAATTTAAAAATTACTTGATTGAGTAAAATTTTTATAAGTGCCATCTCTTTTTTTTTTAAGCTGAGAAGTGCTAAAATTGCACAGTGAGTGGGACACTTATGAAGCTGTCCTGTCAGTGCTCTCTGGTGGACAAACTAATACGATGAGGATGTTTTATCAAACATACCTTAACATCTCTATGTTTTCAACATTTTCCTTCTATGTGTATAAAAACAAAACAAAACAAAACAAAAAAACTCAGCCAACCAATCTGTCCTTTAGTGGAGATCCCAGTAAATTCATCTCAACTTGAGAGAGAAAGAGAAATGCTAAAAAAAAATCTGTAAAACAATCTCTGAGCTCAATCCCGGACTCTGAGGGCCTCACTTAACCTCGTAAATGTTAAACTCCATGACAAGATGCTACAGAACAAGTCTGGCTTGTGTCCAAGAGTTCCCAGGAAAAAGTCTGTTCTCTCTAAACAGAATATGGCAGCGCAACTTTGATTTGTAAAGTTGTGTCTGAATGATTGCCAAGACTTCTGGAGAATGTATTTTGAACAGATGGGACTAAAGTAGAGATTTTTGGCCAAAATCCACAGTGACATGTTTAGAAAAAACAAGCCAATTTATCTGCAGAAACTTCCCTTAACAACTGTTAAGCATGGTGTTAGAGAGGCGATATTTGGGCTTGTTTTGCAAACAGAGGACCAGGGTCAAGATGTTAATATGGCACAGTCAAAGTCCAGACCTCAACATTATCGAAATTGTGTTGGGACTTTGAGAGAGCTGGTCATGAATAAATGTCTGCAAAATATCCAATAATTGGAGCATATGGTCGCCAGTCATTTTATTGGGTTCACCTGTCTGATTGAAACAGAAATATTAAATCAGCCAAGTAACTCAATCCATATCACCATGTAGATGACTTGCTGAAAAAGACTAATTCTTCATTTCTACTGAGCGAGAAGTGAGTGCAAAACGCTACTATGGGCCCCTTCAGTTGGAGATCCACAGGACAATAGTACGGCACAGTTAGGGTGGTGCTACTAGCATCAGAAAACACCATCCATAGTCCATCGACTGGGGGACATTAAAACATGACTGCTTGTCACAGGCATAAGATATACTAGTGCATCATATTTGTTGTCACACTAACACTAGTTTGGTTGCAACCCAAATGCCATGTTTGGGGTTTGGGTTGCAACCTGCCAGACCAGTGAGAGTCCAATACACCGGACCGTAAAGTGCTCGACTCGTTTTGCACCGCTCAGAGGAAACGCGGCAGTTGAAGCAAATGGACTACTGCAAGAGAAGACCGCAGAGTCTACCATTCACACAACCTTACCAACATGGAGCAATAACAGACTGGCAATATCTTACAGAGTTTAAATAATCTTAAACTGCTTTCTTTCTTCCTTCATGCCAATGAGAACTCCAATGGCCTCTACAGTCACCAAATCTCAACCCAACAAAGGACCATGGAACATGAACATGGAACATGATGGAATCTGTAGCCAATGAATTTGCAGCTGCTCAGAAATGAGATCATATAACATGGACCAAAATTTTTAGTGACTGGTTCCAACATCTTGTTGATCCAGTGCCACAAGGAATTGGGGAGGTTCTGAAGACAAAAGGGGTTCTAATCTGCAAAGGTGTACCTAAACGGTATGGTATGTAGGTATGTTGTAAAGAAAAATGGTCTGAACTGTCTCTGCAATGAAGTGAGAGACTGACCAAATCAGATACAAAATCTACTGAGTATCTAACAAGTTATCTCTGCTACAGGCAGTTCTATAAGGCATTGATAGACATGGAAACGTTCTTCGTACATCAAAAATTAGTACTTGCTGAAGGTATTATAGAATGTGAAGTATATAAAGTACAGAATAAAGAACACTTACCTAAACATCATACTAACTGCATCAAATTCACAGAGTCTGAAAAGGCACTTCTATTACGGGAACTGTTTGGATTATGTAAATTCAACATGGGATAATGTTCGGTGTTTGAAAAAGTTTTTCTAAAGCTAAGTAAAAGGGTTTATGCAACCAGAACAGTCGTTCCAGAAATAGAAAACATAAGAACATAAGTAGAAGACGTGTCTTTGTTTTGTTTGATATGAACATTGTGAACATTCCCACGAACATTCAGCCAAAGATCTTCTGAACTTTCGATCTTACAGAACAGGGTTGTAAATCCATGCTGTGTGTTTATGCTACTAACAGAACAGCTACATGTTGACAAATGCAGCAGGGTCTATGTAACAACAGCGGAACAATATCGAGGTTACCATCAAGTCTCCTGCATCCAGTCGGTCGGAGACAAAATTTCTAAACAGAAACTGCAATTAGCTTAGCAAGCTAATGCGTTAATGGTTTTATGAACGTCGTTCAGAAGGAACGTTAATAACTTTGTTGCACCGTACATGCTGCACCAAAACAATGTAATGGAAACTATCTATGAAAAATGTCAGGGGCTGTTTTTTTTTTTTTCCTTCAATGAAGTGAAGAGAACCCATTTACTTCATTTTGCTAACTCTTTTTGTTGTATTAATATTGAGGACCAGCAACACGTCTAAACGCTGAATAAACGCAGCTCCCTGCCGTCTTCGCACAGGTGACTTACCCCTTGGAAAACAAATGTGACCCTCTTCTTCCACCGCTGGCTCGGCACTTCTGCAGACCGATACGAGGCTACACATGTGTCCACAAGTGTCAGTGTTTTTGGAGTTAGTTAGAGCCAACACATCGTACAGAAGATGTTCTGCTTGTGGGAAAAACTGGTTCCTCTTCCGGTCCGAGCAGTTAAGACCGTTTAAATTATTTGGGGTCTTGCCGAGGCCGAATGTAACAAGAACCATAATTTTATGCTTTCTTCTTAAATCCTACCCTTTTAATATATAATATGTATAAGTTACGACCATGTGTAATTTCTGGTATTCAGAAAAATAAAGGAGTGAGACCTCCTCGGGTTTTGCTTTTACTTGCCCTTTGCCGTGTGGTTTCTATAGTTATACTCGATTGCCATCTGCTGGACAATTGAGATATAAACGATAACTAAAACAATATGAATTTTATTTGTGAATCTTATGAAATATTACTCTTAATAAGAAAGTTTCATTTTTCTTAAAAACCTCAATATTTACAGTAAAAAGTGTAGAGAAATGTAATTTGTGTAAAGTGTGTTTCAATAGGGAAAGAAATATGTAAAGGTAAACGGTATGGTTGGCTCAATTAATGACTAAATAACATTCATTCAACTTCTTCAGCATCAAATGAAAGCAATGCATTTCTTTTTAGTTTATTTGCAGTTTGACAATAATTTTCCTAAATAAACTGTTTTGTACTTCTTAATAATCAATATTTTACAACCAGACGGCTTCTTTATTGATGATTTAAAAAAGCATGAGTAGATTCTAAAAGCAAATGGGGGTCCAACATGGTGTTGTGCCTAACAAGTGGCCAGTAAGTGTGTAGTCAAATCAATCTGGCACAACCCAAAACATATAATACTAATTCAGTATCATAAAGCCCAGTTCAGTCCTGATCCAGAGGTTCCTCAGACTAAAAAGCCTTCATATAAAGTGTTGATTGAGGTTTATTTCTGGACCATCTTATTTGGCTAAGCGTCAAATGGTAATAAAACTGAGATGTGAGTTTAGCTGCTGACAGGAATCTATTTAAAATCTCTTTAGCCAACAGACCTCTTCAGTTTTATGACAGGGAAACATAGGCTGGTTGTACATGACAACTTTTGAAAGATTGTTTTGGCATCAGAAGAAGTTGGATCTCTTGGTTTTATTGAGATCCATAAAACAGGCACTGACTTGTTTCTATTTTATATTCTAGAGCTATCTTAGTGTGTTACACACTTGTCTACTTTTCCAATCCCACCAGGTGGCGATGGAGTATCACGTACAATCTGAACGTCTCCCTCTTAAATCTAATCACCAAAATGAGGAATACTCAAGATTTGATTTTTTTTTCTGTCTCAAAACCTTGGTTTCCTCTTTACCTTGTTTTTTAACAGCTTTACAGTAAGCAGAAGACAATGAATAGATCTGCATGGGTTTAATATTAAGCTCATATTATTCTCTAATCAGAACAATATGAGGCTTTTCTTGCCACTGACGTTTCTTTCAGAAAGGGAGATATGATTTGTCACCTGGGCTTTTTAACTGTGGTTGTTCTGGAAAATATTCACATGTCCTCTTGTTGGAATAAAGGAGTATTACTATTTCAGAGGTTGTCTTCTTGAGTACAATTGTCAAAAGAGTTGCATGCCAAAACAAAAGGCTTCACCAAAACTGACTTTCTAAATTATTTTGCGTAGATTACATATTAAGACTGTTGCTACTTGCTGTATCTAAATCCAAAAATCTGGAGTAATTTATGTCCATTCATTTACATACATTAAACATGCAAAATGTTATGATCCAAAATGGTATATTCATCAGCAAAACATTCACAATTTGAACCTTTTCTGCGTTTTCCAGAAACGTTTTTTCTTCTACCTTTTTCTCTGATTTTAACAAATAATAATTCTTCATACAGTCTTTTAATAGTCCTTTATCCAGCCAAAAATAGCAATGTTCATCATCATAGAAATTTACTATTAAATAAATATTAATGTTATTAAAAACAGCAATGTAGAATATTCTGGCATGAAACTGAACAGTAATCTGCTTGAACAATTTCTCAAATTAAACCTTCTAGTTGATGTTAAAAAAAAGAGTTAACAGAAAAATGTGTTTTTAATTAATTATCCTCATAGTATGTATTTAATGTGATATGCTGATAAAAACATAATGCACAGAACCCTGCAATGATTTTTAATATTTTTCACTTTAACACCAGATTTTGCATGGGTCAGAAAAACATGTGTTCATGTGTCAAATTAGCTAATTTTCTTCATATTGGTACTTGTAAGAAATATACTCAAAAACAATGATTTTTTTTTTTTATCTACTTGTGTTGAGATGAATCAGATTTAGTTTTGCTGAGTCAAAGGTTTGCTATGTTGTTAATGGGAAGTAAAACTTACTGAACTCTGAGTGGGTTTCCATTACATTTTTTAGCTGGAATTTTTACCATTTTTACCCCAAATAAGAAACAAGTCACGGTTCTTTTTTAAATTTTTTTTTTAAACTATAAAGCCCTTCCAGTGGTACATTTACAAATCTATAGATGGCAACAAAAATGGCCAAAGTAGTCTCATTCTTTGCTGTATGTTTCTTATTTATTAGATGCAGTTTATTACGGCTAGTTGGAAATTAAAAACATTTTGTTGAGCAACGTATTTCAAAGATAACCTTAACTCCTCTATTTATTATAAGCCTCTTATGGTAGTTACACTTCCTAATTTTACTTAACATTAATTCAAGTAAAGCTATCTGCAAATTGCTGAATACAATTTTGGGGTTAATTTCAGCCAGTTGGTTTTTACAGTGTGCTGATGTCTAACCACAGTGATGTGTCTCCCCCATGTCCGCATACATCAGCCAGATTGCTCTATAGATCTGCTCCCGCTTTAATGAGCAGAGAGCTAATCAACAGGAAACGGTGCCACACGTGCTAATAAATTTTGCAGGATTACTAATAGGGGTGTTAAAGGGTCAGAGGACTGAACCCTGAACATAAAGCATTCACACTCTCTATTCATGCTGTGAATGAACGCTAGAATGGCAAAGTTTGGTTTAGAATTACGGAAGGCAATTAAAGGTAAAGATTAATATCAAACGTTTGCAGATTTCTTCAGCTCTTACATTTTTGTGTGCGTTCTTTTCTGGCCTCCTGGGGGAGTCGTCAAAGAGTCTACTGGACGCACACAGCTGGAAAGATTCACCACAGTTCAATGTTTTTTTCCATTTATAATGTCCTTTGTTGTGACAAATTTACATGGGCTTTGTAAACCTGTCTAGACTGATGTCAGTTTATTTTTTTATCCGTTTTCCTGAATTTCTTTAGATTAAGGTTTGAATTGATTCTTTGTGAGATAATTCACTCTACTTCATGTCATCAGACAAGTTTTATTTAAGATATGTATGAATTCCAGTTGTCAGTAAGAAGTCAAGCTTAGTTGTGGCCTCCAAATTTGAATAACATAAACCATAATTTAACAAGGGGGGCAATCATATTTTCACATATTTTGTGTAGCTTTCTTCTCTAAATAAATTGAATCATAAGTATGAAATTGTCTGGGGTCATCGCTGTCTGACCTTAAAAAAAAAAAAAAAAAAAAAAATCTAAAACAGGGGTGTCCATAGTGTGGCCTGCAGATAATCATTGGGCCCTCAGATTGATTTTGGGTGGGCTTGAACCACAGTTTGGCGGTTGATGACAACACACTGAGCCCAGGCCTTTTAAAACACAGCAGAAAAATTAAAAGCTTCCCAAACTATTATGTGTTTAGTAACCAAATTTTCTGCATTCAGTTTAATTTGATGGTAAATAAGACCCCAAACATCCACTGATTTCTACTGAAATGCAGACTTGGTGCACTGGTTTATTAAGCTATGCTAAATAAAAATAATAAGGCATTTTTGAAGAAAGAGCAACCCATATCCTATTCTTATTATTAAGAATCAACGTGTAGACAAAACAAAACAAAACAAAAACAAAAAACTCCAAAAAGGAAACAAAAATTTAATTAACATATTGCGTAGTTTATGGTAGGGTAGATGAAAAATGAAAAATATTTAATAAAAATGTGAAGACAGTTTTGTAGCCATTGATTTCCTCTAACTTGACCACGGTGGAAAAATGTTTGGGCACCTCTGATCTAAAAGCTTTAAGTGTTCCAAAAAAAGAAGAGAAAGAAAGTAAAAACAGAATAAATCAGTATGAGTGATTATTTTCCACATCATTAATGAGCTCATTTTATTCATCATGTACAAACAATAGCAACGAGTTATCACAGAACATATCTGCGTCCCATTGTCGGCATATGCCGAAACGACGTTCTGGAAGTCAATCTCCGTTGGACAAGAGCATGGTGAGGACGAATCGCGAAGTAGGGATTTCATCGGCGGCCGCTCCTTTTGTCCTGGAGCCACGGCCAAATCCACTTTCCGTCCGGCTCAATCTTAATTACTGTTAATCACAATTAACTGGACAATAATGCAGGCCAAGCTGAGGGACAATTGAGGGCCCGGATGACGATTCTTTAGACTAACAAAAAGCCTCAGAATGGAGGCAGAGAATTCCATTATGAGGGGAAGCTTGGTGATCAGAGAGGGGTTGGGGGGGGGCGTAGAAATGGCCTAAAAACAAAAGAACGTGTCCAGAGGGGAGGATTACATTTATCAGGGCTACAGAGCTGCCAAGCTCACAGAGGCAGGATCAGAGAAGAAACACAGAAACTATCTGAATGATAAAATGTGTGGAATAGGACAAAAAACAAACAAAAAAAACAATAACAGTTTTTAATTATTTCAGCTATATTTTGGTACATGAAATTGCTAATTGCGTCAACAACGGCTCCGTGAAATCGTTATCTCCAGAAGTGATTTGCTCGTGCCTTTTATGCCGTGCAGCATTTTTAAATGAATTAATTAGGCGATCACAGTAATTACTGTTTATATTGTTGTTAATGAGCCCAAAGGCAAGCGAGCTGCACTCATCCAAATTACACTCATGAGGCACGGAGCCAAGAAAAGGTCCAAACCGGAGCGCCTCCTGCTAAATACTCCCCGGGTCTTCCTGGTGAAGAGACAACTGAGAAACTGCCGGTGTTGCACTCCAAACTTCCCATTTCCCACAGAACGCGTCTGTCTCATTAACATGTGTAATTAGATTTTAAGGAACTGATTTTAAACCGTTTGCTTTTAAAAGGGAGAGAGAGAAAGAAGGGCCTCTTCTGAACTCTGAACAAACTGGAGTTTAATGGGGGAATACAGGGAGAGTCTTCAGACCCCAGTCCCTTTCCTGTGATTGGATTTAGTCAGGAATCCGGTCTCTGCTTTTACCTTCCTGTCTGTCAAAATTTGCTCTGACATTTACTGGCTGCATCCCGCCTGTGTTCCTGCATTTCATCGGGCGCTGCAGCTATCTGTAGTACAATGGTCGTACTGCTATAATAGAAAGGTCTCATTGTAAATATGATAATTCCATCAGATGCGGTAATCAGGTTGGGATTGAGTGACATGCGCACAGATCGCAGCCTGAGGAACGCCTTGTCCTTTTGTTTTGTTTTTATTAGTGAAAATGTCAAAGCGGTTGAAATTAAATGGTGGGAAAAATTGGCTTCAAAATTCTTTTATTATCCATATGCTTTGGTACTTGCTGAAACGTTAACCTTGAAATTTACTGGAAGTTTGTTAAAATCTGTTCTCATGTTTGTTGACATTTTAGTTCAGCTAGACAAGCTAGACAGTGTTATTCTTGGATGATTCAAAGAATTACCGTAAACCTGGTGTAAAGCAGGTGCCATCACATAAAGTTAATATTCTTAACCTCTGGCATAGCACTGTGACCTTTAATTGAACCCCAGACGGAGCTCTGTCTGTGCAGAGTTTGCATGATCTCCTTGTACATGCATGGGTTCTCTGGCTTCCTCTCACAGTCCAAAGACATGACTATGAATTGATTAATTGGTTACTCTCCATTGTCTTTAGATGTGAGTGTGTGTGTGTGTGTGTGTGTGTGTGTGTGTGTGTGTGTGGACTTGTATTTGTTATCTTGTAAGGACAATGTAAAACTTAGTACGTCATGAGGACTGACTGCTATTCATGGGGACCAAAGCCTCCATAAGGAGGAGTGCTGTCTTAGGGTCTAGGGTTAGGTTTAGAAACTACAATGTGAATTGAGTTTAGGTCAGGCTGAGGGTTAGGGATTAAGTTTAGGACTAAGATGTCAGTTAATTTTATGTTAGGTTTAGGATTAGGTTTATAGTGGTAATGGTTAGGTTTATGGTAATGGTCAGCGTTAGGCTGAGAAATGAATGAATGGCCATGGTGCAAAGGCCATGTGAAGATAGAAAGACACTATGTGTGTGTGTGTGTGTGTGTGTGTGTGTGTGTGTGTGTGTGCGTGTGCGTGCGTGTGTATGTCTACTTTTGTTTTTGACCATTCTGGCATATTTTCTATCCTTCTCAAGGTCAAAGAACCTTATGGGGACCAAAGTCTAGGGGTTGAGTTCAGAAGTATGGTGTGAATTAGGTTTTGGTGTGGGTTAGGCATGGCAAGGGATAGGGTAAGATAAAACGTGTGGGTTAGCCATAAATGCAATTACTATGATAAATAGAACTCAATACAAAATCCTTATATGGCAAAAATACAAACTTGTGTGAGTGTGTGTTGCCCTGTTATATTGTATTTCAGCAACAAGGCAGTTTAAAGTGCTATACATGGTGTTCGGATTGTCCGGATGATGCTTTATAAAAGGAGGTGAATATCTGTCTTTCTTCTCTTTGAAAATCAGTTTCTTTAAATAAAACCAGATGATGTATATGCGGTGTTCATTCTGCACCTAAAAGGGTAAAAGAGCCACATTAGGTCACTGGTAAAGAAATTTAGTCTTGGATGGCTGTAAAATTAGTCACTTGCTTTCGTTGCTCCTGCTACGCCATGTTGGAATGAAAAGCATGGAATCCAAAGGCAGGATAATTTCTGGGAGCAAATATATTCAGCTGAGCTAGACAAAGATCCACAGAGAAGGGGAAGTGGGAAGCATCAGGAGACTCAAAACGGACTGGCTCCACATCTTGTATCTTTTGTTTCTGCAGCAGAGACATAATAATGTTCCACCTGAGTTTGCAGGGGGTCATCCAGCATTTATCAGTTCTCTCTGTTTTTCTTTTTTTCTGGGAAAAAAAAGAAAGAAAGAAAAAAAAAGATTTTTCTGTTGCCTTGGTTACCATTATGCTACCCCCTACCTGCAACACACACAGACACACACACACACGAACACTTCCAAACTTGTCTTGTTCTCTGGTTGCTGATGGTTTCTCTGGGGATAAACCATTTCAGAATCTGCTTCAAAGCAACAACCCTAAATACACAGAGCGGAGCACATTTGATAAAAGATGTGGAAAAAAAACACCTTCAGATCAAGTCCTATTTATTATTGAAATAGTATAATGTCATTCTGAACAATCTAGAAAAATCTATGTCTTGATTTGAGGAAGTGTTGTAGGAATAAATATCTCAAATTCTTTAAGCAAAAACACAGAATGCAGGCGTTTGAGTCTGAGTTGGAAAAGCACAAGAGAGAAACATCTTAGGACCATCTAGTCTCCATAACAACTATTAGGGTAAACATTGCTAAGTCCTTTATTGGTGATTTTAAAAAAAGTATTTTCTGTTCAACCATCACAATCATAAACCTGTAGAGTTTATCTATTTGCAACATATCTAATCTACTGGAATTTTAATTGGATGGAAACACAGGCATTTGTGAGATGAGACAAAGATTGAGACAAACATTTAAGCGACAAACAGCCAAAGGATAAAAATATGAAAAGCACTTCGTTCTGCTGAGATTAACAAAAAAAATTAAAAATAAAAAAAACAACTCCAAATGCTCCCACCGTGGTTAGATGAACAGTACATAAAAAAGTAAACATAATCAAACCCCGACCTGCAAATAAGACAAAAGGAGTAAACCATAAAAAATGAAAGCAAACAGAAAATTAAAAATAAGCACAGTTAAGAATATATTAATCTCTTATGAAGTGAATAACAAAGAATAATGTAAACAACTGCACACCAAAGACAGAACAATTGAAAAAGTTACACTTCTCATCGAAAAAAATAAAAAACTTTTTTGCTGCTTAGTTATTAATTAAGTAGGCACATGAGCGACAACAAAGATATTTACTGTTTTTAATCTGTTATTCAGATTATTCTGCCATCAGACTGGTTCAAAGAGATATTCTATCCATTCAGCATTCCAGTGTTTCAGGAACCCCTGATCATCCATGGAACTTCTTTGAAGAATTACCTTCTCTGAACTGTGGACTGTGGATGCTGACCTTAGTGTTATGAACATTAGCATTGTTGCTTGTGCGTCAGATTTATGGGCATACCAGAAACAAGAATACAAAGGTTTCAGTTGTATGTAGAAAAAAGTCATACAATTGGTCATGTTCCAATATTTGACGAGTTAAAATCAAGGTAATAATTAATGAGAATTAACCTGTTAAAGCCCTAGTCAAAAACAATTATTTCTTTATTTTGCCCCAACCCCTCCTCCACTTAATAAATAAATTTTAATTAAGGTTCCATGAAAAGCTGGGTGTTGGGGTTGATTGGCTCATTTCTGGATTTATTTATTCCACAAATGTCACTGCTGTTAGTTGTAATCGTTGGTTGATGATGACCTTTATCTTGTATGGGCTGATATTTCATGATGTTTTGGGACACTGCATTGTTCCTCATTTTTAGAACTTTGATTGTATGTCTCTTAGTTTTTATATCATTTTTTTTCCGTTTTGTAACGTTAATTGCCCTTTGGGACTTGAACAAATCTGAACCTGGACCTGAACCAGTCCATTTTAATTCATACAGCCTGCCTTGCTGGGCGCGTCAGCTGGAAGCACTTTACCAAACAACAAAAACAGGAACTGTGATTGTAAATTAAAAGTGACAGATTTTGTCCTATTCGATTATATTTATCAGTTGTGGCTGACAGAATACGGAAATGATAGTAAAATTCCCCAAATTTCCACTCAAAGTTGCATTCCACCCATACAGAGGTGACATTTATTAAGAAACATATTAAGAAGAATCACATCCGAGTATTTTCATGTTGCATATTTATAAGTTCCCCTGGATTCCCTTTCCTCTGCACCTCCTTCTCTCTCAGATATTTATCTAAATAGAGGCTCTCTAATTAATGTGTCTGGCGGCCTTATTATTCTTTGAGGGTGATATTTTCCTGTGATGAAAGGCAGAGAAGGTCAATTTTAACAGAGACCCATGGGAGAGAAGAGGACGAGCACAGACTCGTGTGTGTGTGTGTGTGTGTGAGGTCGGTGTGTATGTGTGTGTTTGATTACCTGTGTGTGTGTGTGTGTGTGTGTGTGGCCTTCGACCAAAGAGAGGGAGTTCAGCATGTGGTTGGATGGTGTTCGGCCTTTGTGTACATGTCAAGTTGTAACACCACTCTGCTTCAGTTCAGAACCTGTTGAAAGGACATTTAATATTAGCAATATATTAATAGTCATACAGCAAGAAACATGAAGAGAAATACTGTTGCTATTTCTGCGTCAAATACCCAAAGTCTGCTTAGAAACACTGCAAATCTTTCCTTTCACTCCCAAACTCAGCATGGTTCAATGATATTGGGGGATGGAGGGGGTGGCTGCGTGTCCCACATCATTCTTAACGTAAAAAACAACGTTTGGTTAAATGTTCTGGTTAAATATTAATTGTTAGTGTGTTGTTTTTGTTTTTGTTCTTGTTCTGACTTTCTGTAAAATTAGTAACACCCAAGCAGAAGTGCGAAGTACGCGCACATGCGCAGAACGCACAGCGGTAAGATGAATAAATAAATACATAAAAGAAACACAAGGCTGGGGGAACAAATAAGAGCAATGAGCAGCTGCAGGGTTTATTCTATGCACACACTGGCAGATAACAACAAAAACAATGGCAGATAGTATCGTGCTGTAAGTGCTATATGACCTGCAGTTTAGCACAATTTCTGGAACATGCCTTAATCATGAGCACTTCGTTCCGAGGTGTACTTGGACGGGTTACTCACTTGTTTACAGTAAGGCGGAAGCTAAAGGTCAAAAAGCGTGTGCGCAGTGATGACATACAAAAATCACAGCGCCATCTAATGGTCTGGCATGACAACTACAGCTGACTCTATATGTCTAGTGCTGGCTAAATGTGGAACATTTTCCTAGTCAGCATCCAAAAATTTTATTGTAGAATACTAGTGTGGCAACCAACCTGCTGCAAAACTCAAGGATTCTATTTTGTTATTAACTATTCATCTATGCAACCAGCTAAAAGTATTACAGTGAATCTGGCCTGGTCTAAGGTAAGCATCTATCCAATTTTATTTATTTTTTGAAAGAGCTTATTATAAACACCTGAATAAACAATAGTTGCTCAATGTCATTAAAGCTGTATTTATCCTGCCAAGTTCAGCAAGACACAAATCCAGGTTTACCTCTGAATTCTGAAGCTTTGATATCGCAATTGGCTGAAACCTCCAGTAATGAGATCTGCAATTAGCACTGGCCAATCAATGGGGTAATTGCAGAGCAAGACTGATGGACCGAGCACAGAGGGGAGGGGTCTGCTTCATATTGATTTCCCCCTCAAACCAATTAGATGGTTTCAACCACTTTGGCTTGCTAGTCCCCAGCCATCTGCTTGCAGCATGCAGGGAGAAGGAACACAGTGTTATGAAGAACTGTGAGGACAGACCATTGCCTCCCAGTCTGGATCCAAGGCTTTGTCAGAAAGTTGACAAAATTTTGACTTTCACAAAATATATCATGCATTGCGTTCATTGTTATTGACCAGATCTGGTAGAAAAATTCCAAAACAAAACTAGAAGTATCCCAAGAAAACAGAAAAACAAACATCTTTAAGACAGAAATGTGGGCTTAGTGAAAAGTATGTTAATCAAAGATTTTTATTTTCAAAAGGTACTTTTAATCCAACAAATATACCTAAATTTAATTTCCTAATTTATTGAACATGACTTAGAAGGATCCATTGTAGCCCTGTTTTTCTTAGCTTTGTTCTGTCTGTAGCTCCATTCTTCTACCCATCAACTCTGTCCGTGCCTCTTCCTGCATGTGGTGGTGCCGTGTTCAGGGTTAGAATTGTCTTAATGTGTGTGTGCTGTGGTGGCACAGGGGATAAGCACAGTCCACATATGGAGGCCTCAGTCCTCGACGTGGCCATCGCAGGTTTGATTCCTGGCCTGGCGACTTTTGCCGGATGTCTTCCCCTTCTCTCGTTACCCACTTTCCTGTCAAATAAAGGCCACTAGAGCTGATAAAATCTTTTTTTAACAATAAATAAATAATTGTCTTAGTGTTAAACTGGCAGTATTATGAAAAATCAAAGTTTTTGAGCTTTAAATTATGTTATAAAGTTATTCCAATTATCAAAAAGACTCCAAGTGTCCAAGCTTCCACCCCACGGAGCATCTCTCCCACTCAGCTCCTTCAGACTAGCCAGTAGCAATTATCAAGCACCTGATGGAACTGTGCATCTGCTGAGCTCAATTTATAAGCTACTTCTCAATTCAATGCTGGTAAAAATGTGGCTAAAGGGCATTAACCCTTTAGCCACATTTTTACCAGCATTGAAGAAGAGCCATGTTGTGATGACTTCCTGGAGGCGGAGTTTCTGAAAGAGGAGGAACTTTTAAAGAGTCAAAGGCCCAATTTCAAGGTGATAAATTACAAAGTCAAATTTCTTCTAATTCATATTTGATTCGTACAGCACTTTTATAAAAACTAAAGGCAACATAGTTACTGGATTTTGCTATAAAATGATTCTATGTGCCTGGAAAACACCCAAACTTTCTTCACATAACATTTGCCTCTAGGCCACAAGGATTGCGTTTTGGTCTCCTCTGACCAGAGCTCCTTCTTCATCTTGCTTGCGTGTATGGCCAACATTGCTTGTATTAAACTGTAATGGGGACCTACAGTGGGATCTGGCCACACTTTGACAGATGTTCATTGGTCTTCATGGTTCTGTTTGTTCACTAATGTTCTAGAACAAACCTCAGAGGTCTGCACAGAACAGCTGGATTCATACTGAGATCACATCACACAGGTGGTTCCACAGGTTACTCTAACTTCTGGAAGTTATTTGGAATAGATTTCAATGAAGGATCTGGGGTTTTGTTGTTATCATGACTGGATTTTTTTCACCCGGCTTCACACTTCTCTGTAATAACTTGAAGAATGCATTTTATTTCTAATGTATTAAGCCTCTTTTTCTCTCTCTCTTGATGAAGTCATCTTGTCCTCATTATGCCACCTATGATGATATAAACACACAGCCTCATACAGGTCCAGTATGGATTTACAACGTCTTTTTCCATTCAGGCACTCCTAATGTGCAAAAGGCCGGCCTCTTCCCCAGGTAAGAACCATTAATGTGTGCAACCTGTCCATCCAACCAGAATAATAAACCCACTCGAGATCATTACAACAGCAGCATATTTTCTTTTTTCGTCTTCCTTTTCTTTCCGAGGCTAAAAAACAAACAAAAGAAAAACGTTTTTCTTCTTTTCACAGAAACACTAAATGGACCTCTCTCTAATTATAACGACCTCCTCTGAAAAGGTTGAGCCATAATTGGAAAACAGCCCCAGAGTACAGGCCATCTTCAGCACAAGTGGCTGAAATAAAAGGGAGAGATGAGAGATATTCAAGGCGACTGAATTCGGGCAAAATGGAAGGAGTGATGGAAAATAAAATAACTGTTTCGCTTCTTCTACTTCATCTTCTTCATCGGTCTGCTGGTGCATATTTCTGAGTGAACATGGGCTGTTTAAATGCACTACAGTCGTTATCTGGCCCATTGGAAATATGCCAAGATATTTTTCTCAAATAATGTAGAATTCTAATTTAAGAAATATCTGTGTCAACACTAATATCTTCAAAAGTTTCAAAACTGTTCAAAAATATGTCAAGTTACAAAAAACGTGTTCCTATAACAATGTTATAAAACTACAATTCCAGAATTGTTTGTTGATTAAAAATAATTTTGTGATAATACTGATCAGTTCTCATCGATCCAGGTACACTGTATATGTTGTGCTTCTTTTGCTGCTTTATAGCAGTGACAGTTTATCAGTAACAAAGAATTAGGAATTTTGAAATAACTTTAACTTATGTCACTGTTGCAATAACCAGCAGAAAATATAGTGATAAAATAAAGTTTATTAAATATAAATCCTATAATTTAACTTAGGTTTAACTGTTTAGTTTTAAATAAAAGAAAGTATATTATATTATACAGTACTATAAAAAATAATCTATTCTGACCTTTGGGATCAGTCCTTCTTGCTGATGGTTAAAACTCCTTTAGGAAGGTTCATCACTGTTTGACGTTTTCTCCATTTCTGGATTTTTGTTCTCACTCAGGCCTTGGAAATGGCTTCGTAACCTTGGAGACAGAAAGATGTCAATGACTTTGTTCTTGGATTTTATTCATGCAGTTTTAGGTGTTTCTTTTTAAGACTTTTTAGCCTACTTCACATCATCAGAAAAGCTTTATTGAAGTGGTTCTTGATTGTTCAGGTACGGCAGTAATCAGGCTTGGGTGTGTCTGCTGAAACTGAACTCTGTTTTCCAAACGAGATCGATCACAAGTGATTCATGTTTTACCAAGGGGATTAATTACATTTTCAGGCATTACATGGCAGGCTGGGTTGGATAGCTTTTTTTCTTATGAATAATATTTGATATTGATTTCTTTGTCTGATGATGAAATTTATTTGGTCATTTAAAACTTGACAAAAAAAAGAGAGAAAAATACATGGGAAATTCTTTTTTCAAAACCAAACCATGTGCAAATTTGGACAAAAAAAATGACAGTTCAGTTACTATTATTCATTATTTTTGTGTACTTACATTTCTCTCTTACTTTGCTGTGAAAATTTCCAGAGTAGCTGCATTTTCACTGACGACTGGAAATGCGCAATTTGGTATTTCGAAAACAAATTCACTTCATGGAAACATGGCAAATTCAAAAGGTTTGGCGCTATGAGAAGGTATTATTATTTTTTTGACCATATCGAAATTAGTTTATTTCACAACATTTTTTTCACATCAGATGAATTACATGATTAACAACTGGATGTCACTGCTGGCGCAAACAACGAAGAAGACAACAGGAAGTATGGTTTAGTGCAGCTTGTTCTTTTTTTAATGTCTTATCACATGAACAAACTTATTCATTTGATTTTAATTGTGTTTCTTATTAATGGAAACACAGCAATTGCGAAATTGTGCTTTTTTTCCCACATTTCTAAGGGTAAATGTATACTGAGAGTCAAAGGATTTTTCTATTCCATTCTAAATCAGTGTAGCTTTACTTAAGATTATCATTACCATCTCATTCCAAACCCAAGCCTCCAATATGCTTGACTTTTTGCCTGTTGTCTGGAATTCATGATGCTTTTTTTTTATTCAAAACACTAATTTAAAGCATATCTGCCAAATCACTTTCTGTAAAGTGTGCAATACAAACTGTAGCGGTCTCTAAGGGAGCAGAATTGAGGCAGGAAAAGATGGTAATTGCAGTAGGAAATTAAAAAGTACTTTTAGATAAGTTGGACGTTTTTTTCCAGTCTGTTTTCCTTCCCATAATATATCTAAATGTTTTTTTTTATTATTATTGCAGCAGCCAAATTAGCATACACTATTCCTGCGCTCGCTCTTTTCATTACCAAACTAATAGATTTTAATCTATTGTTTTGGATTTTTTACATTCATTTTACCCAGACTCATCAGAACATGGCACACATACTGAGAGATACACACAAACACACACACAGACATAAACTGCACTGTCTGTCTGTCTATGCTACTCATCCTTCTCTCCCCTCTGATTTTCTTCCTCAGAAACCATCACAATGCATCACAATGGTGCTGCCAGCGAGAAGAGAAAACTGCTTCCTTAAGCACACTCTCTCGGCTCTTTTTTGTCTTCAACAAAGCCGGTTTATTAATCCAAAGGAGGACGTGAAGAGAAGGGAAGAGGAGAGGCAGAAAAAAAAGGAGAGGGTGGTGGGGGAGAAGAGAGCGAGCACAAAAGCAAGTCAAAGCAGTTTTGAATTTCATCTCATTTTTTTTTACCCCCCCCCCTTTTCTTTGAGAACTGAGAGGTGAAGTGGAAAAAAAGAAATCAATTATGGAGCACACCTGAATATTATTTCGAGCACCCAGCCACCCACTCTCTGCCTGTCCCCTAGAAAACCAAATTACTCAGCAAACTTATCGCTTGCTGTAGCAGGTTTGGTATTAAAGAAAACAATCAAGCGGGCTCGGATTAATCTCTGACGGGCGCCTTATCTTTAACTTGCACCTTTGTTATTTTCTGATGAGTTGCTTTTTTTTTCCCCCCACCGCACCCGCCACATTGTACCATACCTCACTGCCCCCTTTCATTTTCTCTATGGGCCACGGCGGAGGACCTTTCAGTTTATTAAAAAACCCTTTATTTGTGAAGAACAAAGAGGAGGCGAAGGCAAACAATAAGGTCAGGCAATCTCCTTTCTGCCAGCAGTCGCTCACCTGTTAGGTGGAGTGTTATCAGTGCTGGGGAGGGATTCGCTGTAGGTGAGGGAGACGGGCGGGACAGCGGAATCTGCTGCTGTTGCACAGGAGGAAAAAAGGCTGATTGACATGTATCAGCCTGCAGCCTTGGACCTGTTGGCTGCTTGGTATCAGAGGAAACAGTCCACCGCTGCACACCTGCAGGAAGCAGGGCTTCCACCAGCATCATTTCCCTACACTGTAAAACACAAAGAGTGTGCTTTACAAAAAGAAATATATGCTCCCCCGCCAAAAAAAAAGAAGTTTTCAAACCAAAAAATTTTGTATGTGAAAGCTGTACATCTTCAGTTTACACAACTCGGCTAACTTGATCATTTTGAATAATTTAACTCTTCTGTTAGACCTAAAATGTTTTTAGTTTTCATTAAATTAACAATGCTCTGTGAGGCTGAAGATTGGAAGCTGCAGCTCAGAGGAGGAGCCTCGTCATTGAAGGCGGAGCTAGGTCCACCCAGGCATTTTGCACAGCTGAATGGTTTCCATGGGAGATTAAGGTATTTTTCAAACATGCATGAAATAATCAAGGCAACACACCAGGTATGTTTATAATGAGGGAATAACATTAACATGACCTACAGCTAAAAAAAAAAAAAAAAAAAAAAAAAAGCTTTTTATGTGTGAATAAATCCCCCACAGGGGTTATTGAATAAAAA